>NC_045439.1:13900952-13973543 GCF_002776525.5 Piliocolobus tephrosceles | reverse complement strand
TCCTTCCTTCCTTCCTTCCTTCCTTCCTTCCTTCCTTCCTTCCTTCCTTCCCTCCCTCCTTCCTTTCTTCCTTCCTTCCTTCCTTCCCTCCCTCCTTCCTTTCCTCCTCCTTCTCCTTCTTCTTCCTCTTTTTTTTTTTTTTTTTTTTGTGATAGAGTCTCACTCTGTCACCCAGGCTGGAGTACAGCAGCATGATCTTGGCTTACTGCAGCCTCTGCCTCCTGGGTTCAAGCAGTTCTCCTGCCTCACCCTCCTGAGTAGCCAGGACTACAGGCAATCGCCACCACACCCAGCTAAGTTTTGTATTTTTAGTAAAGACAAGGTTTCACCATGTTGGCCAGGCTGGTCTCAAACTCCTGGTCTCAAGTGATCCACCTGTCTCAGCCTCCCAAAGTGCTGGGATTACAGGCATGAGCCACTGCACCCGGCAGACTTCCTCCTTCTTATAAGGACACCAGTCATCAGATTAGAACCCACCCTAATTCAGTATGACCTTACCTTAATTTGAGTACATCCTCAAAGACCCTATTTCCAAATAAAGTCACATTCACAGGTTCCAGATGGACATGAATGGGGACGGGGTGCTCAGCCGAGTACAATGAGTACAAGGAAAGTTGGTGAGCACCAGGGGCCCAGCCGACGTTCAGCGACATGAACTTGGTGGGATTCAGTCATGCCAGCTCCAGCAGTGCACAGATGACAAGTTCATCCCTAGCCAGAGTCGGCTGGGTGGACACAGTGGAAGGTCAAGGGACAAGGGAATGTGCAGTTTAAACAACTGGTCCTAGAGTTGAGGCCAGGGAGGGATGTCAGGATGCTGGAAGTTTAAGGGCTTGCAGGAATGGGGAGTGTCCCAATAAGGTCAACAAAGGGTCTCTTGTAGGACCAAGGGACAGATGGGTCTCTGAAGCAGCACATCATTTCAGAGTGGCTACAGTGAAATGTAGAAGTACGGAAACTTCTGTACTTCTCTGAGGACTCCCAGCCGCTGCGCCTCACTTCATGCTCCCAGCTACCCTGGGCTGGGAGGAGGAAGGGTGAGGCCAGGAGTGGGGGTGTGTAATTGTCCTCAGGGTAACATTGATATGATTGACAGGGACTCCAACAAACATGGTTAAAAATAGCTTCCTGGCTGGGCGTGGTGGCTCATGCCTGTAATCCCAGCACTTTGGGAGGCCCAGGTGGACGTATCACCTGAGGTCAGGAGTTCGAGACCAGCCTGGCCAACATGGTGAAACCCTGCCCCTACCGAAAATAAAAGAAATTAGCCAGGCATGGTGGCGCATGCCTGTAATCCCAGCTACTTGGAAGGCTGAGGCAGGAGAATCGCTTTAACCCAGGAGGTGGATGTTGCAGTGAACCACTGCATTCCAGCCTAGGTGACAGAGGGAGATTCCGTCTCAAAAAGAAAAATAAATAGCTTCCTGATGACAAAAGATCCAGGAACCCCTGTTCAGAGCCTTCTGCACAAACCAGGAGGCCATGCAGCGTGTGCTCTAACCACAGGCACCATATCCTGTGGTGGCCTCCTTCCAGGCCCCCAGCACGAAGCGTGGTCCTAGCCCAGGGCATCAGCTTGACCTGGGAGTTTATGAGGAACGCAGACTCCCAAACCCTGCTCCAGATCCACTGAAGGAGAATCTGCATTTTCACAAGACCTCCAGATGATTCCTGTGCTCACTAAAGTTTGAGTCACACTGCCCTAGAAGTCCTCAAAGGCTCACACAGCTGCCGGCAGCCCCGTTTATGCAGAGCGGGAAGTCCACCAAACCTGAGACCCACTCATCCCCTCCTCTGCAAACTCAGGCACCTTTCTACCCTCCTGACCTGCTGGAGTGCCTGCTCTTCACCAGGTGCAACTAACTGAGCCACAATAGTTGCTGCACGTTCCTGCATCTTACCAGACACTGAGAGACCAGATGGCCAGTTTCCCAGAGACGCCACCCCTAACAGGACTAAGCTGCCGAGATTTTGCAGTCACTCAAAACAGTGCCTGGGGCAGGCTGGGAGGAGGATTGTAAGGGGTCGACAGATGACAGCAACAAGCAGTGGAGGAAGAGGTGACCTAGCTATGCAACATAGGTGGGCTGGCGGTCGAACAGAGATGGGCTGCCTGTGTGGGTGCCGATCTGAGTTGGCTGCCATACGTCCCAGCTACCAAAGCAATGTTGTGGTTCTAGGCATTTATGTTTCAGGTTTGTTCATTCCAAAAACATGCGTATGTGTGCCAGGTTAGGACAGCGGTGTGGAAGTATGGCTTAATGGCCGGGTTAGGGCAGATTCCAGCCAGTATGAATCTTACTTATAAAAGTTTGCTTTCTTAATTATATGCCTCTCCAGTTACTAACTTCCTGATTGTGTGGCTAGCTGGATACCGGACAGCTGGACAGGAAGGGGAAGGATGAGGACATGAGCCCCTGCCTCTGATATGCTTCTAGCTTTGTTGGGGAAAGAGAGCTCACCCTTCAGAAACTACCAGGGCATAAAATCTGATGTCCTATGATCCCAGCCTGGGTCGTGGGTGCTGTTGCCTGGGTCTCAAATACGTTTCAAGGCTTGGTGAAAAGGATGCTGGACCAGGTGACCTTGGGCACATCCCAAGCCTGTTTCATCTTCTGTCACGTGAGGTGATGCCCCACTCCGACCTCCAGCCCAGGGTAGCTGGGAGCATGAAGTGAGGCACAGCAGCCGGGAGTCCTCAGAGAACATCAGCTGATGAGCCCGGCAGGAGAGATCATGAAGGGCCCCGCATGCATCTGCTAGGCTGTTGTTCCCACAAACCGGGTGCCATAAACAACGGAAGTGTATTGTCTTGCGGTTCCGGAGGCCAGAAGCCTGAAGGAGAATCTGTTCCAGGCCCCTGTTGCCTCTCTGTCCTTGGCTGTCTTCATCTTTGCCCAGGTTCTTCCTGTGAGTCCAAATTTCTCCTTTTTATAAGGACACCAGTCATATTGGATTAAGACCCTAACGACCTCATTTTAACCTCTTACCTCTATAAAGACCCAATCTCCAAATAAAGCCACATTCTTAGGTACTGAGGGTTAGAACTTCAACATATGAATTTGGAGGGTTAGAGTCAACCCGTAATTGTCCCCTTTAGGCTTGAGGAAGGGCATGGATCCCTGGCCTTACAAAAATGTTTAGAAATGTAAGATCCTTGCAGAAGGAATTCCTTTCCAAGGAATGGCACTGATAGAACAGTTAGGAGAAAGAATACAGGCTTCTGGTGACCTGCTCTTATAAAATAAATGTGTTGTTGTCCCCTGCAGGCCTTGGGGACATGGCAGTCTCCAACACCATAGGAAGCAACGTGTTTGACATCCTGGTAGGACTTGGCGTACCGTGGGGCCTGCAGACCATGGTTGTTAATTACGGATCAACAGTAAGTTCTTCTCACCTTGAATTGATGTGTTTTACCCAGAAGGATAGTGATGTTGGCCCAGTTCCAGCAAGAGGCTCTGGGAGACGACCTCCTCTTCTCCTTGGCACTCAGACACCCATTTTCCATGGCAGCTTCTAGAGCACCTTAGGGATGTCTGAACTTCCACTCCTCATCTCAGCCCGCTGGCGTGCCTGTCCCCATCCCAGGCTGTCACCTCAGATGAGCAGGGTTGTGACTTGATTCCATATTTCCCTGACCCTCCATGACCATGTGGTCACCTGTAAACATCTGTGTTTTCCTAACGAGGGAATGCATTGGCCCAGGCAATGAAAGCCCAGGCCCGCTGGGATTTCAGGATAGATTGGCTCTGAGCAGTCAAGAGACTCAGGACACGTGTGTTTGATTTTCCAGGTGAAGATCAACAGCCGGGGGCTGGTCTATTCCGTGGTCCTGTTGCTGGGCTCTGTCGCTCTCACTGTGAGTCTTTAATATTCCAAAACAGATGCCTCATGCATACTTGATTTCATCTGATTCCACCTCGTCACTTACGTGACTCTGAACACCCCTGTCACTTCCCTTGGTAATGAAGGATAAAGGCAAGAAAATGTAGACATTCATAGACACACCAAGTCCAGTCTTTGCCAAGAACATCGGCACCCTTTGTGTGCTTTTCCTGAGTACATAAGAAGTCCCCAGAGGAAGCGAATTCCATTTCCTTTCTTGCTGCCTGGTCCAGTCCCTCTCTAGTGCCAGTAGGAGAGAGATCCTCCCCTGCACATCTGAGCTGACAAATGGGAGACATGACGTCCCTCAGGATAGCACGTCAGAATGATCGAGGCCTCCCTACCCCACGTGCCCAGGTCTGTGCTGAGCACTTGACTTCAGCGTCACTTTATTGTATCCTTACAACCACCCAGTGAGGGAGGTGCTGTTATTCCCATTGCAGAAGAAATCGGGGCTCAGGGGTTAACTTTCCCAAGGTCACAGAATTGGGCAATGGCAAAGCTAGGATTTGAACTCATGACTTTTTACCTGCAATGCTCCAGTGAGGTCCTAGGATCCAGCCCCAGGAAGCCTTGATTGAGGGACAAGGAGGAAGGCGGTGGAAGGAAGGGTAGAAGGGTCAAGGAGAAATGTAAGATAAGTCTCTGCTTTAACCCTCTACCCCAAACACACACACACACACACACACACACACACACACACACACACACACATGCAAAGAGAAAGATGGGTCAAGCAGACATTTGCCCAGCCAGGGGTCCATAGGAGCCTTGGAAATTGTGCTAAGAAGACAAGGGAAAAGATCATGGTGCCATGCTCTGAAACACAGGGGTCATCCAGCTAAAGCCCCTGTTCGTCTCTAGAGAAGGCCTGGGCAATGAGGACCACATGCCTATGACCAGCTGGGAGGAAGTGACGTGCCTGCCTGGGGAGGGCCGGTCCCATGAGGGTGGCTGTTGTGTGTCCCTGAGTCAATGCGGCCGGGCCAGAGACTCGCCCTTTCATGGGGCAAGTCTAAGCCTTCTAGGGTTTATTCTGGTCAAACTGAGGATCATCCTGCAGCACCCCCCTATGCTTGCCCACATTCTGCAGAATGTTCTAGGCTTCTTCATTTAGGTATCGCTTTCCAGTAGAAATGCCTTTTGTATTTCTTTGCCCTGCAAGCCCAGTTCCTGCACTCTGTCCTCCCAGGTCCTTGGCATCCACCTAAACAAGTGGCAACTGGACCGGAAGCTGGGCGTCTACGTGCTGGTTCTCTACGCCATCTTCTTGTGCTTCTCCATAATGATAGAGTTTAACGTCTTTACCTTCGTCAACTTGCCAATGTGCCGGGAAGACGATTAGTGCTGAGTCGCGGCCCCTGGGAGCTGATCTGGACACCCTGTGACACTGGCGTCCTCCTCTCCCCTCCTTCCCCCACCACAGGTCTCTCCTGCATAGGCAGCCACTGTCCGTTCTTTCACACACTGGAAGAAAGAGCCATCGTGGTCTTTGTCTGGTCACAGGCCAGACTGCTGGGCGTCCTCCTCCTCCTTGGAGTTCCACCCCTGCAAGGCTGGATTCAGGGGCCATTATCTGAGCAGCTTCGAAGATTCCTAGCTGCCAACCACGGAGATGTGTCGAGCATCTCATCTCTCCTGCACACTTTAGTCAGAAGGACTTCTGCATGCAGTTTGTCTTTCTGTTCTGCAGGCAGCCTCGGAAATGAGGTCATTTGTGAGCACGAGATCACATAGGGCAGGTGCAAAATAGGAAAGTTGTTCTCAAGTGTCACCTCCGGCCCAGAGGCGGTTCCTTAGGCAGCATGTGCTCCTGGGAGCCTCCAACTTTTGCTGGAAGCACCCACAGTTTGGAAGGGGCAAGACCTCAACCTGTTGGGATTTAGGGCCCATGATGGCAGACATTCTACCCCTTTTCCTGGAAAAACTGGAGGAATGAAAATATTTTTTTTTTCTGCAGAAGAGAGAAAATGAGTGAATATTCTTCTCACTTTTATTGATGCATTCAGAGAATAAGCAATGAAATATTAAACAATGAAACATCATATAGGTTCATCATACTTGAAAACTATCATTCCATATGAAAGGATCATGATACACACCAAAAAGGTAATGATCGTACAGACACAAATCCTCCGTGCGCCGTCTTGCATTGGCACTGAGGTGTTTGGTTTGGAATAGGGAAAAAGGTAAGAGACTAATGTGGAAAGGTGCTAACTCAGAGACTGGAGATTATAGTTTACAGCTGTACTTTCCAGATCTTCTCTATGTGACACAATGCACTGTCCTTGTGGGTTTGTCATTTATTTGTTAATGCTGTAGTTTCAAAACCACCCTGTTGAAAGGTCCAGTTGTTTATATGCCCAACAAATTTCATAGCCTGCTGAACTGGACTGAGTGTGTCAGAAGTGCTGGTTAATTATGCAAGAGAGATTGCCTGAAAAACAACAAATTGCTTTCTGGTTAGCTGAAGGCAAGTGTGAAAATCAGAATTTAGAATATTTAGAGCTAAGCTTCTGGAACCACGTAGTTTACTATACGTGAAAGGCCAAGAATGGGAGGCTGACTCAAAACTAGATAGAAAAATATAAAATAATTTTCGACCACTTCATAGCTCTCAAATATGTATTTAAAAGATTTATGAATACAAACCATTTATGGTTTATGGTTTCTAAAAAAGAAAGCACAATTAATTTTATAGAGAGGTTTTTTATTTTTTTAATATTTCTATTGCAAAAGTCTATCCGATTTGATGCACTTTGAATATTGAGATATTTTGCACAGATGAATGTATGGGAACTACCCATGGTGATGTAAGAGGAAAGAACATTTTTTTGTGATTCACCAGACATCGCTTTACACTTGGTGATGAGTTTAAATCCAGTAGCTAATCCCTTCCTGAGACTCAAAGATCGTGACCTGGTTGGAATTTCTGACTGTGCTCTTTAGGGCCTCCGAGTTTCAAAAGGAGGAAGTGTTTGTGCTTGTGTCCCTTAAGTTCCCTGTTGCATGAGCCTGCGACAGGACCTCACCCCCACCACCAGTCTTCTATTTGGGATTCACATCAGTATTAGTATCATAGCTCCACCAAGTTCAGGCTTCTCTTTTTGTTTTTTTTAACCTAGAAATTGGGCTCATGGTCTTCAACTTGAGGACAAGGGTGATTTTCCTAAGAAATCAGCCAAGTGGGAAGGCAGAGACCATGTAGATTCAGCAGTATCAACTTTAGCTGCAGGGATTCCAGAGCCCTCGGGACCACTCTGTCCCCTTAATAGCTTAGTTCTCCTGGTTCCTCCCATCTTACAGGCTCATCTGGGTTCCAAAGTGCTTCTGTCCCTGTTTTGATTCTCCAAACTGCCCTGTGATGTACGTAGGGATTATTCTCCCCACTTAACAGAAAGTAGTGTCTTGGAGAGGTCAAGGGTCTGTAGTTCAATGGCCAGTTATAGCAGAAGAGAGGCCAAGCACCAGTCCATCACCCCTCCCAGGCCAGCCTCTGTAAGTTGGCCACACTTGGGGAGTGAATGTGGGTGTGACTTTACCTTCCTGGTTGGTTCTTACTGTTTGAGTCAAAACCTCATCAATATATCATTGACTCCTGGGTTCCTCAGGTCATTTCCTAGTGTCTGTTCCTATCCAATGCCTCTATTTTTTCTTGAAAAAAAGACCAAAAATTATTTTTAGCTATGACAAGGCACAGGCCACATGGCCCCTGATGGCGTCCCTGCTGGTTTTCAATTCTCTGAAGCCTTGTGTAGCTTTCAGAGCATGTGTATCCTAATTACCCTCCTCTTCCTCAGCAGAACCCATTTGAGATTCTAAATGGATACTCTTAGTCTCTAAAGTTGCAGTTAGAAACTAAAATAATGTTTTTTAATATGTAATATGCTCCTCTTGGCTAATTTTCTTTTGACTTTAATGTGCCAATGTAACTTCCTTTAAAGGATCTATGCATTTATTAAATCTAGAAAACTGTATGTATACTGTAGGTGGAAAATTCTCTTTTTTAACTAAATATTTTTGCATCACAAGTTTAAAAAATTGCATGATTAATTAGGCCTTCATTTTTAAATTACACTTTCATCACTACGCGGGATTACTTTAGTTTATTCCCAAAGCTCATTAGCATGGGGTAATTACTCTGCTACAGAAATAGGCAATTTAAAAAAATGAATATCGCTCTTCTCATTGGGGGCAGAAAAGAAAAAAAAAAAAAAAAACTCATTGTACTCAGATGGAAAATGCCTATAGAGACAGGAGCAGGCTGTGCCTGTGGACTTCTGGTTTGGGATTTTGCCTCACCAGGTCAAGCGTAGTTAGAGTGGAAGGTGTCCAGTATCTTGAGAACCTGGCCCTGGAGGAGGGTTCTGGGTTAGCTGCAATGAGAGACTGGTAATTAAGGGCACCGTGAGCAGGACAGAGTCCTCGCCTTACCCACCCCATCTTTCCTGTTGCCCACAGTCTGCTGGCCCTTGTGCCTCTTCTCCTTGTCACCTGTGTCTCCTCCTTGTGCACAGAACTGGCTGCCCTTATGAATTTTCTTTTTTTCTTTTCTTTCTTTTCTTTTTTTTCTTTTCTTTTGAGACAGCGTCTCACTCTGTCACCCAGGCTGGAGTGCAGTGGCACCATCTTGGCTCCCTGCAACCTCTGCCTCCTGGGTTCAAGTGATTCTCATGCCTCAGCCTCCCGAGGCTGTAGCTGGGATTACAGGCGCGTGCCACCACACCCAGCTAATTTTTGTATTTTTAGTAGAGACAGGGTTTCACCATGTTGGCCAGGCTGGTCTCGAACTCCTGACCTCAGGTGATCCACCTGCCTCAGTTTCCCAAAGTGCTGGGATTACAGGTGTAAGCCACTGCGCCCAGCCTGCCCTTGTGAATTTTCATCTGCTCCTTACCCCTCACCTGTTAGGACTGTTTCTTGCTTTTGCCCCTGTCGGTCCCCTGCCTTAACAGACCCAAGCAGCTGATAAGGCACCAAGCTTCCCTGACCAGGTAGGGTGTGTGTATCACCCCAGGGCAGTCCTGCAGACCCTGACCAAAGCCCGTCCCTGGGCAGCCCAGGGTTTCTTCCACTTGCTCTTCCCTGTTAATGGAGATTTGCAAGCCTAACTGCATCAGCAGTAGCTCACCTCTCAGAGAACCCCGACTCCCCAAGCAGACCAGGATTTCGGGAAGGGTGTGGGTGGTGTCGTTGCTGGATACCCGTCTTTCTGCCTATCCTTTCTCCTCGCTGAATCCTGGGGCCCCTCCCCCTCCTTAAAGCTGGGGTGGACAGAGGGACAGGAGAGGGACAGGAGAGGATCAGAGTTTATCCCCCCTGGGAAAAACCAAGAGCGAATGAATCCCAGTGCCAGCGGCTGAGGCTACCTTCCGTGCCTTCCCTCCATGGAAGACAAGCGAGTTGGGCTTAGGAAACTGGAACTGGAAAGGTTCTGTTGCTATACTTTGGAACTTTCCCCCCGGGATTCAGCAGCTGAGAAGCAGAGACCTTTCTGCCCTGGGTGAATGGGTCCTTGGGGGAGGGGTTGGTCTTTTGTCTCACATTCCTGTCTTTCCTTTCCTTCCGGGCCATGCTCCTTCCTGGCTAGAAAAAGGTGGCTGTGCTGTCCCTGTGATCCACTCTCAGCAAATGCATGTGGCTCAAATAAACAAAGAACTTACCTGTCAGAGTGAAAATCCTCAGGAGATTGTACCCAAATGCCATGCTTTACATATTTATGGTCTCTCTAGTGCCCTCCAGACGTGATTTCCAGGGAGCCTTCCTCCCCTGGGGACAGTTAGCAGGAGTACCTGGGGAACCTGAGGTGGTCCTCCTCTCGGCAGCTTTGGTGCCACACTGTGCCCATAGAAACTTCTAGAAATTTCTGAAAATGCTCTGTGGGCAGCTCTTGGGTGGCAGTAAGTCCGTCACCCCCCACCTAACCCTGGGCCTGAAGCACTGCCCTTGCTCTCTCTTTGTGTGTGTGTGCACCCAAAGGATTTCCTGGTCTCTGTAGCTCATCCTGTGAGCCCTTCAAGCATGAAGCCTCCCTCGGGGCTTCTCAAAGCATGGAGAGGGGCCCTTCCTGTCCTTCGGGAAAATCTTCCCCACTGTGTCAGTTATATGGGAACAAGAGTGAGGGGGTCTTTCTCTAGGCCTGTGCCACAGGACAGAGAACACAGGATTTTGCTGTTCACTTTGAGCCACAACCTTTGCCAGCCTGGCTTGTGTAGGGGGACCTTCGCCTTGCTACAAAGAGCTGTTCCCCAAAGGGCATAGCCACAGGGTACAGGTTCTAAAAAGGCCTTTTTTTTTTTTTTTTTTTTTTTTTTTGAGACAGAGTCTCACTCTGTTGCCTAGGCTGGAGTGCAGTGGCGCCATCTTGGCTTGTTGCAACCTCCACCTCCCGGGTTCAAGTGATTCTCCCACCTCAGCTTCCCCAGTAACTGGGACTACAGGCATGCGCTGCCACGCCCAGCTAATTTTTGGATTTTTAGTAGAGAAGTAGTTCCACCATGTTGGCCAGGCTGGTTTCGAACTCCTGACCTCAAGTGATCCACCTGTCTTGGCCTCCCAGAGTGCTGAGAATACAGGCGTGAACCACCACGACTGGCCAAAAAAAAGCATTTTGATTTAGGTTGCTGTATTTGTTTGTTGATAAAGAAAACTAAATTGGGACACTAGTTTTGTGCTCAGCTTTAGGCTGGGTAGCTAATGAGAGGATGTCCAGTCTGTCACTGTGCTCCCAATGCAAAGAAATGGGTGCTCATCCAGAATCAAGAGAAGAGGCACTTCCCTCCCATTCTGTGACCAGGGTGGAGCTATCTTTCCAGGGAAGCCAGCTGAGAGGTTTTAGGGCTTTGGTTATTTGATGGGGGTTTTAAAACTCCTAACTTTTCAATGACAAATGGCTCCCAGGTGCCATTGTCTCTGTTAAATCCTGAAACATTCCCAAGCACACACTGCCAGGGGCACGGCTCGTCTTTCACCTGCATGTTTCTAAGGCTCTTTATTCAGTCTCACGGTGTCAGTGTCCAGCTGTCAAAGTTGTGAATCTTCCTCCCGCTTCTGAACAGGGCTGACAGTATACTCTCATCAAGTCTAGGAACATGTCTGCTGCTGGAATACGCTGGTACCAGGATTTGAGGGCCACGGGCGGCATCTCTGAGAGCTGAAAATCCACACTGTGCCTGTGGGAAAGTCAAGCCCTTGGCTGTGTGGCTTTTCTATCCCTTGGATTTACAGGTCTGAGAATTGGCTGTTCCTTAGTTATAACTCCAGTGACAAATGCCGGCTTAAGCCACACCTATTCCCACTGTTGCTAGAATTCAAACAGTTGCTTTTTTTTTTTTTTTTTTTTTCTTTTTGAGAAAGGGTCTCACTCTGTTGCCCAGGCTGGAGTGCAGTGGTTCGATCACAGCTCACGAAAGCCTCAAACTCCTAGGCTCAAGTGATCCTCCTGCCTTGGCCTGAAAAGTAGGTAGGACTACAGGCACATGCCACTACACCCAGCTAATTTGTTTTCATCTATTTTTAGAGAAAGGATCTCACTGTGTTGCCCAGGTAGGTCTTGAACTCCTGGCCTCAAGTGATCCTCCTGCCTTGACCTCCCAAAATGCTGGATTACAAGCGTGAGCCACTGCACCTGGCCCAAGCAGTTGCTTCTTATGCAATATGTTGGTTGGGACTTGTCCATGGACCAGGCCAATAAAATTCTTAATCCTGCAGAGAGTCGGTACCCTCATCACCCCATCACTGGAAAACAAATGTTTTAAGCTATCAAGAGAGGGAATGTGCAGCTTTTGGTTTCTAGATGCATGGTTTGGTGTGATCTGCCTTTGTGCCTAAAGGGAATGTCCCAAACAACAGAGCCTTCTTTGCGGTCACTCCAGAATTCTCTACACAGAATTTCTCAAGTCCGTTCAGGACAGACACGCAGTCCTCTTTCAATGGAAGAAGAGAGGACTTTCCCCCTCCCGAAATGACTGCAGTGCAAACAAGGCAGCTCTGTTTTTCCAAATAAGTTGTTCTTGTGAGTTTTTTCTGGCCACTGGGCATCTCCACCCTCACCTTTCATCCCTGCCCTCTAAGCTGCAGACCCCATGACCACACTGTCTGCTTCCTTGAGCTTCCTGCACGAGGCTTGGACCTGGGGGACCTGGAGACCCTGCGGACAGAACTGTGGCTGAGCCACTGTGGCCAACTCTTGGGGAGCTCCACAGTGGGGGTTGCTGGTCTGTGAGGCTGAGTCTCCATTTCAGAGTACACATTCCCTGGCAGGGCGCCTCTGCCTGTGTCTCCTGCCCAGCAGCCACCAGCAGGGAGTAGTTGCTGGTGTCTGAGCACAAAGAGAGCTTTGATTACCTAGAGAGGAAAAAGGCTGTCAGCCAGATGCAGCCAGACCCATGGGTAGATGCAGGAGTTGCTAAGGGAGGGGCCGAGTCAGGAGAGGCCAGGCGGATCCACAATGCCTATGGGGAGGCAGGCTGGGCGTGGTTTCTGAGGGAACCTACCAAATAGCAGGTAGATGGAATCAGAGGACTCTTGTGTCCTGAAAGAACCTCCTTAAAAACAACTAAAACCAAGAACTTCTGGGGCTGTTCATACGTTGTTCGAGTCCCCCCAGGATCGTTCTGGCACGCTGAGCTGAACACCACCATCTTTGTTCATTCTCTCTCTAACGGGCAAAGCAGGATCATCGAGTTGAAAACTTGTAAATAAAGAGTATATTTATCCCCCTATTTATTTTTTCAATAACTGTGACCTCCTGCACTGTGAATGCTCTGTGACATGAGATTCTTAGTTTAATAAAACTGTCATTAAATTTGAATGAATTGATATTATTGGTTACTGAACACTGGCATGAGTTTATTTTTATTGTGAAGAAAAAAATCTACAGTAAATCTAAAGTAAACCTTTCTAAGAAATCTAGCAGTCAGTATTGTAATGCAATATATCACAATCTGTACACTATCAATAAAATAAATGAGCACAAGTTATCTTTTCCTAAATAGAGCTTCTATTCACGTTTTAATAGACACACACGTTTGTATTTTTGAAAGAATTCTATACAGTGGAATAACAGCCATTCAAAACCATTTCTATTTGCATATTAAGGAAAAATAAACTTCAAAAAGGATAAGGGGTCGGAGCTTTTTAATGACAATGGTCAGTAATAGACGGAAACAGCAGAATTCTCATCACTTACCTTGGCTAGCATGAGTGGGTCCAGAATGACCCAATCGAACCTCAGCAGCTTCCTAGGGTGGGACCCGTGCAGTCACATATGGCCCCACATTGGAAGGACCCAGCTTGGTTGTCACCACCTTAGAAACCCTCAATGATTTTTTTAAAGGATCCCCACCTTTTCCTTTTGCAGTGGGCTCTGCAAATTACATAGTTGGTCCTGCTCATCAGAAAGAAGGTCGATGTTACCGGTTCTGATGTCACAGGAAATTGAGGTTCGGGAGTAGAGGTTTTGGTTAATTCCTTCATTCTGCAAAACATTCCTGAGTCCTAGCTGCCATGGGTGTCACCACAAACTTTAACATGCACATGAATCAGTTGGGTGTCTTGTCAAAAAAGCAGGTTCTGGTTCAGCAGAAATGGGATGAGGCCCAAGAGGCTAGAGTCCTAGCCCGTTCCCAGGTGATATCCATGCAACCGGTCGACACTGAGCAGTGAGAAGATAGATCAACCCTACTCACACCCAAGCCTGCTCACACGTGGGGCTTCTCATCAGTCTGCAGCAAGATGAGTATAGAAATCAAGAGAGGATATAAACATTGATGGAAATGTGATGAGTAATTTTGTTGGAATCTGGTTTTTTATTGCATCTTTCCAGTAATTTGTTTATATTGCATTACAAAAATATCCGTCCACAATGGACTAACATTGTTTTAAAATATTGTTTGAATCTTGCCCACAGATAGTTCAAGAAGTTCTACTTTAGATGGGCTAGAAACCCTTTTCATTTTAACGCATTCCAATTCATCTATGAGGCAGGAAGTCAATTACGAAGTAGGAAGGACCCTATCTTGGTCATTCCTGTGAGTGGGCTTTGTGGGTTCTGTAGGCCTTGTACTCAAGGCTCCGGGCATCCCAGTGTCCCCCTTGCTATCTGGCACTTCATCGCTTACAAAGCCAATGAAACAGAATGGGTGTCATTCCCCTTTTACAAAGGGGTCTCTAGGCTAGTGACTGTGAGAACCAGCCTGAGAAGCCACAGCCCCTTCCATTGCCCAGGGCTGCCTGGAACAGACGAGGGAGCAGGAGTTCAGCTGAATCTGATCTACCCGGGAGCTCATCCCCTCAGCTGCCTTCACAGCCACAGCTCAGTCTCTGTCAGCTTGGTTTCTTTGTTTTTTGGTTTGGATGTTCTGTTTGTTTGTTTGTTTCAGAGACAGGGTCTTGCTGTGTTGCCCAGGCTAGAATTGAACTCCTGGGCTCGAGGGATCCTCCTGTCTCAGCCTCCCAAGGACCGGGGACAACATGCCTGGGCTACCACACCGGCTCTCTCAGGTTGTTTTTGATGTTTCCTAAAAGTTGCTCCAGGCAATTGCAAGTTTACACAGGTCCTGGTCAGGTGGTCTGCTGGCCCTCTGGTTCCAGAAGCAGGCCTCTCCCAGGCTTCTGTCACCTGCATTTGCTTGCTGGTGTCCACCAGGAAGAGCAAAGTGGTAGAGTGGGGAGGAGACATGGGAGTGGATTCTGACCTCTCTCTGTCCCCACCAATGGACTCTCTCCCACGACTCAGTCTCCACTCACTGCCTGTGAGGTCTGAACATCCTGTCCTCTGCCTTGAATGTCAGATCATCATAACCCTGGGCTTTTGCTCCCCTTGGTCATTCTGCAGGTTTTAGCACTGTAGATAGTGTCCTCCCAAATAAACACATTCTCTCTTCTGATTCTCCTCTGCTTCTGCTTCCTTTTTTTTTTTTTTTTCTTTGAGATAGGTTCTTGTTCTATCACCCAGGCTGGAATGCAGTGGCATGATCATAGCTCACTGCAGCCTTGACCTCCCAGGCTCAAGTGATCCTCCCATCTCAGCCTCTTGAGTAGTTGGGACTACAGGCGCATACCACCTCCTTCGCCTCCTTCGCTTCATCATTTCTCCATCTCCTCGCCTGGCTTCTCCTCCACCTACTCCTTAAATGAAAGTGTTTCCCTGCATTCCAACCTGGAGCCTCTTTCTCCTGCCCAGCAGTTTTCCATCCTGGCTGTCCACTGGAGTCATCTCTGGACTTGAAAATACACAGACACAGAAACACTTGTTGACTTCCAATGGCCTCAGTGGATGACCTGAGGTGACCTGTCTCATATTGCTAACATCATCACCCAGGAATGTCCCTTCTCCCTCTTTATCTTGCATGACTCTGTGCCTATCCTCCTACTACTCCCTCTCCCTCTACTTGAAATAGCTTCTCCAGTCCTCTGTCCTGCAGAGTAGAGCCCATACTTCCTTCAAGGCCTTCCCAGACCCCCAGGCCAGAATGAATCACCTGCCTCTGGTTTTTATGATCTTTTGTTTGTAAGCTTGCTTCTATTATTATTTGGTAATCATTCATTTGGAATGTTCTTGAACAAACTCAGTCTGAAATATTCTCACCTGTGGCCCCCACCAAACATGGGTACCAATCTGAGGGTTATCTAAACTCATCTCTCATACTGGTCTTTGAAACCTAGAAGCAGCACAAAGGTACTTTTTCACACATTGATTCATTCAACAAACATGTACTGAGGGCCTACTCTGTGCCAAGTGTCATGCCAACTGCTGGCTGCAGAGATGGAGGGAGCTAAGTGTCCCTCAATTCTGGGAGGAGTTGAACTCAGCGGGGCTGCAGGAGCCCAGAGAATGGGCACCTAATCATCTCAGCAATCAAGGAAGACATGGACTCAAGCCAATAAGAATGAAGGGTGTCAAGGGGGATGAAGGGGAGTCATGCACACAGACATACATTTAAATCACAGCAAACATTTTGTGATTTAAAAGGAGGCAATGAATAACCAGGAAAAAGTACGATATAGAGATTATGAAAGAATTCCAAGTAGTTCAAACCGGAAACCTCATGGGGGCTACAGTGGGCTGAATAATGCGCCCCAGAGATGTCCACATCCTAATCCTCATAAGCTGTGATTATGCTTTCTTACATGACACAGGGGAATCTGCAGGTGTGATTAAGTGAGGGATGTTGAGATGGGGAGATAATTTTGGATTATATGGGTGGGTTCGAGGTCATCACACTGCTCATAAGAGGTGGCCAGGAGGGTCAGAGAGAGGAGATGAGCTGATGGAAGCAGAGGTCAGAATAATGTGGGGTCCATGAGCCAAGGAATGCAGGAAGCTTCTAGAAGCTGGGAAAGGCAGGAAATGGTCTCCCCAAGTCTCCAGAAGGAAAGCACCCCTGCTGACACCTTGATTTTAGCCCAGGGAAACTCATTTTTGGATTTTTGACCTTCTGAACTGTAAGATTATAAATGTGTGAGGTTTTAAGCCACTAAATTTATGGTGATTGTTAAATCACCCACAAGACATAGCACAGGGCCCAGGAGTGAGAGCGGGAAGAGAGAGATGCAGGTGAGGGTGCATCTGAGAGTGGGAGGAGGTGAGGGTGCATCTGAGAGTGGGAGGGCCGTGAGGGGCAGCCAGTAGGGAGCCACTGAAGGTGGCTTCCCAGAGCAGTGGCTGCTTTGGATTCCAATTTCTGAAGGGCCACCCGACTCAGTGTGGAGAATGGCTGGGATGAGGAAATGGTAACAAGACCAGAATAACAGTCATCAGCCAGGAGTCAGAAGCCCAGAAATGAGGTGAGGCCATTTGCAGAGAGGAGAGGTCGTCTCAGGGTAGGTGTTCAGTGTTTGCAGGGTGACTTGTAGGTGCAGGTGGAGGTACTGTCACACACAGGATTTGGGAACTGATTATGGAGAGAAGAGGGAGAGAGGAGAGCAAAGCTCCCAGCCCTCTGACAGGGAAGCCCAGGGGAGGAGCAGGTTTGGGGCATGGGAGATGATGAGTCCCATTTGGATGGTGGCATCTGGGAAGTCTTTGGGATTTGGGATGCGTGATTTGACCTCTCAGAGACCCTCATCTCATCCTCTGCAAAACTAGGATGGTGAACTTCCTGCAAAGCCCGTTATATGGATAATGCATTCCTGTTGCCTGGCCTGGTGCCTCCAACTTAGCCAACACCTGTGCATGGCCGCTATGATGGCAGGCAGAATGCAGACACCGTGCAACAAAGAGGAACTGCTCCCCTCAAAGCTTCCACTCTTGTTCCCTTGCTGCCTTCTCTCCAGAAGGCTGGTCTCCCCAGGGCAAAGGAGAGCATGATCTGGACCTCTTAAAGTTTGATCACTGCGTTTGGGTGTGGAGGGGATTCTGGAGCCTGGTGAGTGCCTCAAGCCTGGGTGCCTGGGATGAAGATTTCTCCTGCAAGGTGAGAGATGGCCGCCCACCTTGAGGCTCAGCCCTGGAGCTTGGGGATGGAAGAGGAGATGGGATGGGAGGCTCTCAAACTGCCTTCTCTGAGATTTTGGCTGTGGAAGGAAGAGTGTGTGAGAGAAAAGCTGTGGGAAACAAAGGGGGGCCCAGAGTTCTTGCCATGCTCCCCCTTGGGCGCTGGGCATGGTGGTCAAAGCCAGCTGGGCTGGCCCACAGAGTCCGAGGGAGGGCAGCATTGCCAGGCATGCAGGGAGCCAGCTCCCCATGTGTGGGGCTGCTGACCTGCAAGCAGGGGCTGACTTGGGCCTTCTGGGTCAGAGAGCTGGATGTGGCAGAGAGGTCTGTAGGTCCAGTGAGTCACTGGAGGCTGAGCTGGCACAGTGCAGCCGCTGGGCTGTGACCAAGCTGGGACTGAACTTCTTGGGTCCCCGGAAACCCCTGAGGCTGGGGCAAACTAAAATAATCTATCACCCCAGGCCAGGGCTGGCTTCTTGGGGATGTGACTCATGCAGTTGCACAGAGCTTGTGCTTAGAGGGGGCCCACACTTCCAAGCGTCCTGTGCTAGGCTCAATGCTCTGCTGTTGCAATCTGTAATTCTTGAAATCTGTACTTTTTTTTCAGGAGGGCGTTTTGATTTTGCACTGGGTCCCAAACATTTCATAGCACATCTTCCCATAGGCCAAGGTCACCCATGTGGACCACACGCTGCATGTCAGAATCTGCAGCTTCTGTCAACGAGACCCTTGGGAGGTGGGGACATTGAGTCTCCCTATTTGGTCCTCAACATCACCTTGTCCAAGGCTTCACTAATTAATGGCAGCTGAATTGAACCCAAACTTCCCCGAACCCACCTCTTGGCACCTCTGTCAGAGGCAGGGCACCAGGCAGAAGGCATTGAAGAGTCCACCAAACTAGACATCTGTTCTACTCTTATAAAAATCAATAAAGGAAAAAATAAAAAATAAATCAATAAAGGGAAACTGACATGTGTCGTGAACTTACACACTGTTAGCCACTTTCCGTATAATCCTCACAAGCAGCTTAGGGTAGGTATACCTCTACCTATCTTCCAGAAGAGAAAACTTGGGCCCAGAGAGGGTAAAAAGAAACTTGCCCAAGATGACACAGCCAGCAACAGTGGGGCTGGGACAGGAACCTGGGCTGTGTGGTTCCAAAGCAGCCAGAGCTTCTGCCCCTCCCTGACCCGCCCCGGCACCCAGCCAACCTCAACAGCTCTTTAAGAAAGTGAGTCCCGCTTTGGGAATGTTCTTAGCTGAAGTCCCAGAAGCCTCCTGCTGAGTGCACACCTGTCTGCAGACTCTCACCTGGGATGACAGCAGAAGCCCAGGCTGGGACTGTGGCTGAGAAGACCAGTGTGGGATCAGATTTCCCCTCAAACTGACTGGCTTGTTGCCAAACCATGATTTCAAATGAACCACCCTGGTTTATTACACTGAAGAACACTTGAGAACACATTTGATTTTCAGAGGAAGTAAATATCCCCAAAAAGGAGAAGTGAAATAAAAACAAATCACATCCTTACCCCCAAGTAGTTATGGAACATCTTTTTTGCTAAGCACACTATACAAGGAAGTGTCACAGGCAGCCCTGGTCCTCCAAGCAAAAGGCAGGCAAGCAGGATTAACAATGATTAGGAATTGCAGCAGCTATCAATGGTGGGCACTTAAGCTTTCCTAGGCAGTACAGGCATACCTCGGAGACATTGCAGGTTCATTGGTGGTTCAGTTCCAGACCACTTCAATACAGCGAATATCACTTCATTGTGCAAGTTATATGTATTTTTTTTTTTTTGGTTTCCCAGTACATATAAAAGTTATGTCTATACTGTAGTCTATTAAGTGTGCAATAGCAGTATATCTATTATGAGAAACAAATGTGCATACCTTATAATTAAGGTATGCAATATGCTTTATTGCTAAAAAATGCTGACGATCATCTGAGTCTTTTTGCTGGTAGAGGGTCTTGCCTTGATGTTGATGGCTGCTGACAGATCAGGGTGGTGGTTGCTAAAGACTATGGCAATTTCCTAAAATTAGACCAGAATAACGTTTGCTGCATTGAAGGACTCTTCCTTTCATAAAAGATTTCTCTGTAGCGTGCAATGCTGCTTGATAGTATTTTACCCACCGTAGAACTTGTGTCAAAATTAAAGTTCATTCTCTCAAACCCAGCTGCTGCTTTATCAACTAAGTTTATGGAATATTATAAATCTTTTGTTGTCATTTCAACAATGTTCACAGTGTCTTCACCAGGAGTAGATTCTATCTCAAGAAACTACTTTCTTTGCTCATCCATAAGAAGCAACTCCTCATCCATTCGTTTTATGAGATTGCAGCAATTTGGTCACATCTTCAGGATGCCCATGTAATTCTAGTTCTCTTGCTGTTCCCACCACATCTGCAATGACTTCCTCCACTGAAGTCTTGAACCCCTCAAAGTCATCTACGAGGGTTGGAATCAACTTCTTTCACACTCCTGTTAGTATTGATATTTTGACCTTCTCCCATGAATCACAAATGTTCTTAATGGCATCTAGAATGGTGAGTCCTTTCCAGAAGGTTTTCAATTTACTTTGCCCAGATCCATCAGAGGAATCACTGTATGTGGCAGCTATAGCCTTAGGAAATGTATTTCTTAAATTATAAGACTTGAAAGTCTAAGTTACTCCTTGGTCCATGGGCTGCAGAATGAATGTTGGTGTTAGCAGGCATGAAAACAACGTTAATCTCCTTGTATATCTTCATCAGAGCTCATAGGTGATCAGGTGCATTGTCAATGAGCAGTCATATTTTGAGAAGAATCTTTTTTTTCTCTGCAGTAGGTCTCAACAGTGGGTTTAAATTTTCAGTAAACCAGATGTGCTGTCATTCAAGCCTTGTTATTTCATTTACAGAAATAATGAAATGTTATTTCATTTCTAGGAAGAGTTGATTTAGCATAATTCTTAAGAGTCTGAGGATTTAAAAAATGGTAAATGAGCATTGGCTTCAACTTAAAGTCACCAGTTGCATTAGCCCTTAACAAGAGAGTTCAGCCTGTCCTCTGAAGCTTTGAAACCAGGCATTGACTTCTCCTCTCCAGCTGTGAAAGTCCTAGATAGTATTTTCTTCCACTAGAAAGCTGTTGTGTCTCCACTGAAAACCTGTTGTTTAGTGTAGCCGCCTTCCTCAGTGATCTTAGCTAGATCTTCTGGATAACTTGCTGCAACTTCTATATGAGCACATGCTCCTTCACTTTGTACTTTATTTTGTATTTATTTGTTTTTTTTTTTTTAAATACCCCTTGGTGATCTGCACACCTTGTACTTTTATGTTACAGAGATGATTTCTTTTCTTAAACCTCATGAACTAACCTCTGCTACCTTCAAACTTCTCTTCTGCAGCTTCCTTGCCTCTCTCAGGCTTCAGAGAATAGAAGAGAGTGAAGACCTTGCTCTGGACTAGGCTTTGGCTGAAGGGATTGTTATGGTTGCTTTGATCTTCTATCCAGACCACTCAAACTTTTTCCAACTCAGCAATAAGGCTGTTTTCCTTTCTTATCATTCATGTGTTCCCTGAAGTGGCACTTTAATTTCCTTCAAGAACTTTTCCTTTGCACATTCACAACTTGACCATTCAAGGGCCACCTCCTCCCTCCTTCAGGTCTCCCTGACTGTCCTTCACAGAATGGGAGGAAGCAAAGAAAACCATGAAAAATGACTCTTTTATGCCGAACGTTTATGAACAGTATTATCAGAGCAACTTAAATTATCTCTATAACTCATGGCCTCGTTTTTTTAAATAATAAAATATGCAATACTCTTTACTATAAATTCCACATAGCCAACTGGTTTTCACAGAATGCTTTCACTGATTTTTGCCAAACTCTTGTATCTCTAACCAACCTATGGTTGCAATTGATGAATAACATTAATGCTGTAAATGAAGACATTTTTGTTTATACTAACTGGGTGCAATCAAAGGGAAACAACAAAGATATAAGTCAGAACTTCATTCATTCATCAACAACATGAATGACTTCACTGCAGAATAAGACAATAGTTTTTGAAAACTAGAAGAAAATGTTCTTAGTTTTTTATGCTTTTCACAACATAATGACTAAAGACATGACATACTTTTAAAAAGCAGCTTCTCTGAAGTATAATTGACACATGATAATTGTCCAAGTTTAAAGTGTACAATCTACTAAGTCTTGATCTATGTATAGACCCACAAAACCATTACCATGATCAAGATAATGAAGATATCAGTCAACCCCAAAAGTTTCCTCATGCGCAGTGACCTTGATTTTTTTTTCATTTCTACATGAATGTAGTGGGCAATGTTCTATTCTAATGCCAATATCCATTTTTTTCATCCTTCCCAATAGAATCTTAATTTTGATCAGGTTTCAACTCCTCCACAGTATGATCTGAGAAGGTTACTCTTACCCCAGGACCAGGCATAGATCCTAATTAACCTAACCATTGCATGACATTCTCTTATTGACTGGGGTGGGGATGTGACCTATGTTGACCAATCACACTATACGGAATTTTATTCCATGCTTAGGAGAGAGGCTTTTCCTGACTTCCTACAGGATGGACCCAGGCAACACGATCCTGGTTGTCACTGTAAGTTATCTTGGAACCACAGGAGAACTGGCCTTAGGATGAAGTCAGCACTGAAGGGGTCAGAATAGAAAGAGGGACTAAATCAATCACTGAGTGATTGATGGCAACATTAAGTCTCTGACTGATTTGCACCTGGAGCCTGCCTATAGCCGGCAGCTGTATAGGCAGCTCCTAAGAGGGCTGCCAATTATTCCTGCCTCCTGGTCTTCAGGCCTTTGATAATCCCCTTCCCTTGAGTGTGGACAGCACCTGTGACTTACTCCTAACCAACAGAACTGGGATGTCATGTCTGTGATATGGTTATATAGACTGAGACTTGCATGTTGCACTCTCTCTTTTGCCTTCTCAGTCTGCACACTTTCATGAAGGAAGTGGTCATGTTGGAGATTTCCACATGGCAAGGAGGTGAGGGTGGCTTCAAGACAATAGCCAGCAAGGAACTGAGGCCCTCAGTCCAGCAGCCCTCAAGGAACTGAATCCTTCCAACAACCATGTGAGTTTGGAAGCAGATCCTTCCCCAGCTAAGCATTCAGATGAGACTCCAGCCCTTGCCAGCAACTTGATTGCAGTTCTGTGAGAGAGCCTGAAGCAGTGGCAAACATCAACATGTGCCAAGTCTCCTAACTTACAGAGACTGTGAGATAATAAATGTGTGTTAAGGCCGGGTGCCATGGCTTACACCTGTAATCCTAGCACTTTGGAAGGCCAAGATGGGAGGATCACTTGAGGTCAAGAGTTCGAGACCAGCCTGGCCAACATGGTGAAACCTCATCTCTACTTAGAAAATACAAAAATTAGCTGGGTGTGGTGACACACCCCTGTAGTCCCAGATACTTGGGAGACTGAGGCAGGAGAATTGCTTGAATTCAGGAGGTGGAGGTTGCAGTAAGCCGAGATTGTACCACTGCACTCCAGCCTGGGCAACAGAGCGAGATTCTGTCTCAAAAAAAAAAAAAAGAAAAAGAAAAGAAAATGTTATTGTAAGCTATGAAAGTTGGGGTTAATTTGTTACACAGCAATAGATAATGAATATACCACCCTATCTCTAGGCTTTGAGTTAAATGGGGTAATCCATTTCCTATGTATTCAGTCCACTCAGAGTTAGGGTTTTCTGTCACTTAATACCCAAGAGCGTCTTCCTATGGCATATTCATCCCACTAGCATCTAAACTGCTCAAGAGCAGGACTTCATGACCTCCTAATGCCTCAGTGGTGTCACTAACTTTGTAGACTGTATGAATTAAGAACACTGCTGGCCCTGATTTCTGCTTCTCTTCTGACAGCACAATCGAGCAACAATCAGAATGGAACAAAACTCAGAAATGGAGAAGCCTTTGTCCTTAGTTACAAGTCATTTTTATTTAGCCAGCAAGAGTTTATTACTGTTTACAGAACCCTCTACTCGATATTGGAGGGGGGTGAGAAATGTATTCCCTGCCCCCAAGGAGCTTGCACCCATGGTAAGGACAATTGAAGTATGAGAATCATACATTGTCTAGCAATGTGTAACATGGGCAGGTTAATAGGGCACTTCAGTTGGGACAGGCTTCAGGGACAGAACCCAGAGTCACATGAGCAAATGCAGCTGGTTGTCTGGGCAGGGAAAAGTTCCCTGAGAAAGAACTTGGAAGCCTCCAGTTCGTGCCTCCATTGATAGGTAGGGCTAGCCAAGGAGGAATGGGATGCCGGGACACCAGACGAGACGCTTCCCCAATAATATAGTTTGGGGGCTGTTTGGAAAGCTGTTTGTCTTCTCATCAACTTAGTACCCTATCTCTGAGTTTGCCCACCCCTCACAGCCAAGATGGGTCCATGAGATTACCCCTTCTGAGAACTGGGAATTGGGGCTTAGGTGCTGGTCAGTTTCTACACAGCTGCAGTGGAAACACGTACTCTTGGGGGCTGCAGGATGGTCTCTCAGTAGAGAAGGGAAAGAGGCCTGGGACCTGCAGAGAGGGGGACAATGAGGCAGAATCCCAGAGAGCCATACTGAGGAAGGTCTCTATCGTTCCATAGGAGAGACCCCCAGCATGTCTGTCTGGGCCCCCTCCCTTCCAGAACTGGGGGAATCCCTGACCAGCCGTGGGGACCACAAGGCACACCTACACCTGTGTCGGATTCACTTCCTGCCACACAGAATCTCAGAACAGGAAGAGGCAAGAGATCCAGGCAGATGCCAGGCCAGCCCCCATGGGGCAACCTGGCTCTCAGAGGTGCTTCTTTAGCTAGTATAATGTTTAGAAATCGGGGCCAGGCACAGTGGCACAGTGGCTCATGTCTGTAATCCCAGCACTTTGGGAGGCAGAGGTGGGTCGATCACCTGAGGTCAGGAGTTTGAGACCATCCTAGCCAAGAGAGGGAAGCCCCGTCTCTACTAAAAATACAAAAATCAGCTGGGCCTGGTGGCAGGTGCCTGTAATCCCAGCTACTCGGGAGGCTGAGGCAGGAGAATCACTTGAACCTGGGAGGTTGCAGTGAGCTGAGATGATGCCATTGCATTCCAGCCTGGGCAACAGAGTAAAACTCCATCTCAAAAAAAAAGGTTAGAAATCGGAAACTTTCCTATTAAAAATTCCAGATTTTTAAATTGTAAGGGCTCGGGTGCTCAGGCCCTCGTTCTTGTTGGATAGCTGTTGGTGAGAACGGAGAAGACGCTGTCCCTCTGGCCTGGTTCCCAGTTGACCCCAACCCTACCCCGTCAGGGCAGACAGTTTTATTACCATTTGGCCTGAGGACACTAATTGATTTTGCAATAATAGAGCTTGTCTCTCTCTGTCTCTCTTTTAAAGATTTCTCCAAATCTTTAAAATGGAGAGAATGGACACGTAGAACCTTGTTGGGGGTCAGAAGATGAAACCCTTGCAAGATGAGCTGTTTTCTGATGATCTGCTTTTGCCAAACAAAATATCCCAAACAGCAACCATTTTATTGGTCAGGAATTCAGAGCATGAGGACTTGGGAATGAAAAGAGAACCCAGGAAGAGAGCAGAGGGAAAGCTTGGCCAAGGTGCACCATGGGCCACAACCAAAAGAGGCTGCTCAGATTCTTGGTCTCCACTACGGTCATTTATCAGCAACAGGGTCACGGTGGGGCCCCATCTCATGTCCACCTGAGGAATTCTGGCTTCTCAGAGCAGGTGAGCATTGGGGCTAGGCCCATGGAAGCCAGGCTTTGAGAGACTTGTCCTGCGTTTCCCAGCAGTGGTCCAGGGAGCTGAAGGAAACCTTTCAGATCAGCCTGGGAGGGGATGAAGGATTGTTCTAGGTGCAGTAGTTATATAGACCGCTTCCCTGGGGTCCAGGGAAGCCTGAGAGTGGCCTGCAAACTTGTTTTAGAAACAACTAAGGAATAATAATGGGGCCCTGGAGGCAGGGGTCTTCTTGTCCATCTCATTCGTACTCATTGTTTATAGATGAGCAAGATGAGCCTTTGGGAAGAGACTTGCTCAAGGCCACCCAGAAGCCGGAGTTGAACATGGGTCTGTCCTCAAAGCCCATGTTTTCAAACAGGGCTTTGAAACCCTTGGAAACATGTTATAGCCCTGTTGAGGGAGATGGTGGAGAAGATGACTCATTCCCATCCAAGAGGAAATAATTTAGCCTCTGAAGGAGAGGAAAAGTCAGTGGGGGGTGGTTATGACCTAACAAAGGGAACCTGTAGGAATCTGGGCAGAGGAGAAAGAGGTGTGAGCTGGAGCAGTCAGGGTGGCCTCCTGGAGGCTGTGCTTTTCCCCCCTTAAAAAAAAAATAACAGCTTTATTGAAATATAATTTATATACGGTACAATTCTCCCACTTACAGCATATAATTCAATGGTTTTTACTGTAGCCAGAGTTGTGCAACCATCACTGCAATCAATTTTAGAACATTTTCATCACCCCATAACTCTTAGCAGTCATTCCTCATTGTCTTCTCTTCCCCCAGCCTCTGACAACCACTAGAGTACTTTCTGTCTCTCTGGACTTGCCTATACTGGACATTTCATATAAATGGAATGTGGTCCTTCGTGACCAGCTTTTTTCAATGAGCATAATGTTTTTGAGGTTTATGCATGGTGTAGCATGTGTCAGTACTTCATTCCTTTTCGTGGCCTAATAATATTCCACTGTATGGATGTACCACATTGTGTTTATACATTTGTCAACTGATGACATCTTTTGGCTAGTATGAACAATACTACTATGAACACTCATGTATAAGTTTTTGCATGAACACGTTTTCATTTTTCTTGGCAACATAACTAGGAATGCAATTACTGAGCCATATGCCTAACTTGATGTTTAACTTTTTGAGTCACTGCCAGACTCTTTTCCTAAGTGGCTGCACCATTTTACATCCCACGGGGGAGGCTGGACTTTTCGTGTATGCTCAGATGTGGATTCTTTTCTTTCTAACTTCTGGCTGATTTGGTGGAAATCCAGGGAAGATGGGAGAGGAGGGTGTGAGGAGAGAGCAGCAGGGCCGAGAGGCCTGAGGATCTTTTCACCAGAGCCCTGGGCTCAGTCCTGTCTGGTCCTCACTTGCCATGTGGCCTTGAGCAAGTCACCTCCACTCTCTAGACCTCAGTTTCCTTATCTCTAAAATGAAGGTATTAGATCTGGAAGATTTTGCCCCCGGAGGACACTTGTGATATCTAGAGACATTTCTGGTCGTTACAGAGAGAGGCTGATGCATTGGGTATTTATGGATCATAGGGAGGCCATGGATAGCGTTAAACCTCCTGCAGTGCAGAAGGCAACCCCAATAACAAAGCATTAGCCGGCCCCAAATGTCAATAATGGCCAGGTAAAGAAATCCTGCATGAGACTGAGGTGACCTCATAGGGTCCAGTCCTGCTCAGTCACTCTGGGAAATGCTCTGGGAAAAGACTGGGCTTGGGAGGCATTTTTGAGCACCCAGGCACTTAGAAGAGAGCCCTCACGGTCCCACCTGGGGTTGCTGTGGGTCTTGCATTTGTGTAAGCTGTCCGGTGTTCTCCATCTGCGGTACCCGGCACAGGTGAATTAGATGCCAGGCTTGGTGGATGAGCAGCCCGCCTTGTTGAGGAGTGAGCTCCTTGTCACGGGAAGCATCCAAGAGGAGGCGCGTGTACGTCTGTCAGGAATGTGGAAGAGGCGCCCTGGTTCTGGTCTGAGGCTGCCCTTGAACGATTTCCAGGCTACCTTGGGCAAGGCTGTGGCTCCGTGTGGGACGAACTCCCCGCCAGCTCTGGGCCTCCCCACCTGCCGGCCCGCGGTCGGCACTAGCACAAGCGGAGGCTGTCTTCCTTCCCCCGCGGCCCCACGCCAAGTGGAAGACTTTTCTCTAAGTTTCCCTCTCCGAAGCCCCGCGGACCTCCCGCGCCCCAGCCCGCGGAGGCGGCACCCCGAAGCTGGGCGCCCGCGCGGCGCCTCGGCCCCGGCACCCCCCGCCCCCAGGCCCGGCCCCGGGGGCGCGGCCGCCGGGTCCTCGGTGTGCCCCAGGGGGCTCTGGGCCGCGAGCCGCTGCCGAATGGCTTTTGACAAAAAAACCCTTGACCACCAAGGCCAGCCTCTTCCTGAAAGCCCTGCTCGCTCCGATACAGGAAGTAGAAGGGAGCGAGCGCCCCAGAGCGCGGCGGCAGCTGCGGCCCGGCCCTTCCCGAGGGCCAGAGCCAGGGACGTGCGGGCGCCCGGGACTCGGCGTTCCGCGCGGCCCGGCGCCTGAGCTCCTCCGTTCCCCGCCCCGGAGGTGCCGGCGGCATGATCCGACACGCCGGGGCGCCCGCGCGCGGGGACCCCACGGGGTAAGTCCGGGCAGCCGCCCACTCCTCCCTTGCGATCTCCACGGCCCCCATCCTGGCCGCCCCACTCCACTTCTTGTCGCCAAGAGTCCTCCGGGCGCGGGACCTCGGGGGTGTCGGGCTGAGACGGGACCCCCACTGTGGCCGAGGCCAGATCCCGGTTCTGCGGGGCAGGGGGCGGCCCTGGTGACTCCACTGGACCCGACGACTCGGCTAAACTTTCAAGGCCAGGCATTTCACTGGGAACCCAGTGCACACTTTAGGCTGCTGGTGGACGGATTACGAGGGAGTGCGTCTCTACCTGTCAGAGCCGGGGCTACCCGCGTGGACGCGGCCCCCTCCCCGGCTTCTGCCCCGCCTGAACTTTGCAAACAAATTCGCTGTCCCAGCCCCACCAGCCTGCTGCACCCGCTGCTCTGCGAGTCCCAGCGCGCGCCCTCGGGCACTGGAGCCCGGCCGGGCGTGGGGTCGGAGACCCGGACCCCCGCAACTTTGGGCGCCCGCGGCCCAACAACTGACCGGCCCTCCTGGACCAAGGGTCCACTGGGCCCTTTTCCCCCGCCCTTCTGTCCTGGCTATAGACAGTGACCTTCGCACCGGCCGTGGCCGAGCCTGGTGCTTGGGTAGGGTCCAGGGCGCACGGGCTGCGCGCGGGCTGTGGGATCCCCAGGGAGAAGGCGCAGCGTGGAATGCATGACGCCGAACGGTTTGGGAACTGACTTGGAGAGGAGTCCTTGGTGGCTAAGTCCCCGCTCCGCCTCCTTGTCGCCCCCAGCCCCACCTCGCGAGCTCGGGCATTGCTCGGGGCTGGGCTCTGAGAGAAAGTCTTCTCGCCTTGCCCAGCTCAGAGGGCGTCCTGAGAAGCTTCAGGTGTTGTAGAGACGCCAGGTCGGAGGCGGATTCCCGGGGAAAGCCTATTTCTGGGTGCCCAGGAGCGCGTCTGGGGAAGCCATCCCCAGCTTTTTGGTTTAAAAGTCCCGGGCCTACTTCTCTGATGGACACCCTGCCTGCCGCTCCCTGGCCTGGCGGTGTGACCTCATCTCCCAGGCCCTCAGTTCTCTGCTCTGTGAAACAGGAGAGTTGGGCGGATCTTGTGCAGTCCTGAACCGGGGGACAGCTGGAGGTGACTGGCTCCCACTCAGCTGGGAGAGACTGGGAGGGGGCCTTAAGCTCATCCAGATCTGAACGTCTCCCTTCTTCTCCCTCCGTCCTGCCAGCCCTGAAATTCTGGATGCTGGTTTCTCTGCAAAGACAAATGCGGTCCGGTGGGAGGAACTGGGAATTCGTTGGGGAAGAACCCACCACCCTCACACCCACTTGCAAGTATCTGCCACACCCAAGATGGCAGGGTGAAGCCGGAGAGGAGTTTCTCAGGGAGGAAGGGGAGGTGAGGGGCCAGGGGTGCTGACCTCACCGACTTCTCATTTTCCCCAGAGATGATCTAGATGACCCACTTCCTCTTGTCTTTTTTTGTTCATTACTGGCTCAGTTATTTAAACTCTCTGTATCTCGGTTCACTTCTAATAAAATGATAAATAATAGTAACTACCCCTTAGAGTTGTTTTGGGGACTAAATGCACAGAAAGAGTTGAATGCATTAGCCTATGGGGTAAACTCTTAATCATAATTATCACCATTATTATCATTTGTTAGGTATGATCCCTCCATTTGCCAACTGTGTAACCTTAGACAAGTGACCCGGCCCCTGCCTCACCTGTAAACTGGGGGTACTAGCAACACACATCACATAGAATTGTTTCATGGACTGGCTGAGTTCATAGCTAAGCAGCTGCCCCCAGGCAGCTTAGGGGAAACGCATCCGTTCAGGCCTGCTTAGAATTGTGCTTGGTACATTCCAGCGCTATATGAATATTGGTTTATTGCTAAAAACATGGCTTTGTTCTGGAGGACCTTTTGGGTTGGAAGGGCTTTGAAGGGTAGAGGATTTGCCAGTGGATTGGAGGGAGAGAGGAGTGGAGGATGACTCTGGTGGGGCTCTGTCTGCCCAGGGTCCAGTGCTTCAGGGACAGATGCCGAACTGTGTGTAGTCTGCTGAGACTGGGTTCTCAGAGTCCACTCAGGCCAGTAGCTTTCAGGGGGTAGGGAGAGACCTAGCAGGCACCCCCATGCAACCCCACCGTGGCAAGTAGACCAGTCACCTTTTCACATCTTTGCCATGTTGAAGGTCTGCTTAAGATTTCATTTGAAAAAGGATTCCACTGCTGGAAAAAATGTGGCTGTCACTGACCTAATCAATCTCCTAATTCAACAATGAGGAACCAGAGACTCAGAAAGGGGAAATGGGCTCCCTAGTATTGGGGGAGGTGGTGGTAACTCACGTCTCCTGAGCCTTGGCCTGATCTAATGCAAGGGTCCTGCTGGAGCCCTAAAGAGGAGCCCGTTACCCAGTCCAGGTTGAGACAGGGGGCTCTTCTGGGTGGGGCCCACCTAGAGCAGGGCCAGTGATGGATTCAGGGTGTGAGCTCGCAGCTCCAGCTCTGTCCCTTGACCTTGGCTTCCTGGATTCAAAGAGCTAATGTTCCTGGAGGTCCTGACTGGCACTTAGGAGACCTAGCCCTTTCCAGATCCTAACAGAGGCTCTGGTGCACAAGAGCAAAGGGTCACTTTGCCAGCTCAAGCCTGCACTCCTGCCCCCACCCCACAAGAAGCCCCAGTACATCCTCTGAGAAGCACAGGGAGTGCAAGGGTCTGGGGGTGCAGGGTCCCCTTGGGATGAAGGAGTCGCAGCACATTTATCCCTGAGGCCCTCCTCATCTCCCCTACCCCCTTGGTGCCCCTCTATCCTGGCCCTGGGTCCTTGATCCGTGATCTTCACTGAAGCAGCAAGTGTGAAAAGCTTAAAATGCCGCAGGGCTCCTGCATTTTAACCCAGGAGATACAGAAATCAAAACTGGAAACCTACCAGGAATTGATCTCAGCTGGAAGCAGAGAGAGGCGTGATATTTGAAGGAGGACACCCAGACCCTTCACCGTCCCCTTAGGCCTCCCTGGAGCTCCATTTTGGAGATAGGAGTCTGAGGTGGTCTGTGTTGCCTCCCAGTCCCTTGCCAGAGTAGAGATAGGGAAAGAATGGGTGACAGATGGCCACAAACTCTGTCTCTGTGACCCCCTGGAAGATTCCACCTGTCATGGCAAGACATGGCAAGCTGTGTCATCTAGGTAGTGATGAGTGAGCACAGTTGGGTGGGCAGCAAGGAAGGGGGGGGGCAGCTTGGAGGAGGGGAGTGCCTGAGCAAAGGCTTGGGCGGTGGGAAAGTGTGGTGGAGGGGCTTGTGGGGCGGGGAGTGCGCCCTTCAAAACCCAGAAGTACATGACACACGTTGCTTTACAAAGTGACTGTTATCAGATAACAGGGGTTGAGGAAACGGAAGACAAATTTTGGCTGGGGAGAGATTGACAGAAGAGGGGCAAAAGTATAAAGGGGTCTGCCCACAGAACCCCATCCTTGGGGCCTGGGTCATCTAGGGGATTGGGGGGCATCTGTGTGTTCAGAAAGAGCCTTAACATGGGGTAAATGACGCCCAAGGCCTCTTAACTTCCTGTTGGCCCCCTGCTATCTGATCCTATTAGGGAGTAACCTTTAGAAGAGAGTGGAGGGCCAGGTGTTATCATCTTGTTATTGGGTAATTGGTTGGTGCTGCTCTGATGGACAACTCCAGAATGTCCTGTTGATACAACCACTGCCCCGAACCAGCATTTATTCTGAGAACCAGGAAGTCGAACTTCTCCTGCCCGCCAGGAGTGTCTGAAACATGGATGTTTTCCCCCAAGATTGGAGCCAAAAATGAAAATCACAACTTTAATGACTTTACCAAACTGGATCTCCCCCTCCATCCTACCCCACAGTGGGCCCTCCTGGTGGTTTGCTTGTTGTGGATCAATCTAGAGGGACTCTCCGGCCGGGCAGGGAAAGCGGTGTGTCTCCCAGTAGCCCCCTAATTGCCCTCAGGTGACATGCTGTCCTATTTAAAAGGTCCCTCAAGAAAGTCCTGCCCTCCGTACCGCAGCCCAGCCCTGCTGGAAGCCGGTGCACAGCTTCGTGTCTTCTGTCCTCCCCAACATGCAGAGCTTGTCTGTGGTCTTGTGCCTTTGCCCATGAGGTTCTTTCTGTCCTTTTCACAGGGCTCACCTCTTCCATGCAGCTTTCCATCCGTGCCAGCTCACAGAGATTCCTGCCTTTTGAATATTCATAGCCTGTTTCACGTGAACCGCTTGTTTGCCTAGCAATTTGAAAGAAGCCAAAACCTCTTTAATATTATGACTTCCTACTTCAGTTACAAACTTCCAAAGAAAGGGGTCAAGTCTTTTTGTTCCATATCCTTGTGTCCTACACGCACTTGGCACTCAATAAATGCTTGAGGCCAATGACACACTGATTGAAGGCTGCACAGCCTTATCTTTTGTGTCCCTGGAGCCCCCGAATTTCTGGAGGTGTTTACAAGGTGACCCAGATCACAGGGTGGGGCTAAGTAGGGGGAGACCCAGGGCTTGGGGGCTTGGAGCCCAACTCTATTCTGCAGCAGCTGGTGACCCCCACCACAAGGCTACCACACTCCTCTCCAAGTCTGGAAAGAGGAGGCCACCCAGGCAATTGAGTAGGGACCCTGCTTGACCCCGACTCACCTAATTTTATCCTCCCCAGCTGTGCTCCTGATACTTGTCAGGGAGAAAGGATGGGGGAAGGAGAGGCCAGCCCTGGATACTGTGTCTCAGCTGGAAGAATGGAGAATAGCTTGGTGTACAGACTTGGGGGAGCCCTGGGGCGCCAGTGGGTTCCAAATGCGGGTCTCTGGACCACTGAGAAACTAGGAAAGTAAGGGTGGCCTGTGTGTGTGTGTGGGGCGGGGGGGGGTGGTCAGCATCAGCGTCAGCCATGGCTGCCAACATGTCTTTTCTTAGGCAGAACTGTCCTTTGCTGGTTTGAAAGAGGCGTGGGGACTTGCATGTTGTAGGTCATCAGTAGGGCTAGAGAATCTGGGGTCCTGTCTCCTCTAGTATTTTAGGATTTTATTCTAGGAAGCCACTCCCTTCTCTCTGGACCTCATTTTCCCATCTGAGAAAAGAGCTCCATATTCTTAAGGTCACTGCTTGCTCTGACAGTCAGCGGCTCTCCGAGTTACCAGCTAGCAGGCAGCAGAAGCTGGTGTCTTAGAATAATAGCATTCAGGGGATCGAAGTGCCCATTGGAGCTGAAGTGGCCCATGGAACATGCAGGCACTTTCATGAGAAACAAAGACCCATCCAGGAGACTTCTGGCTCATTACCCTGACCAAGCTACCTGGGAGGAAATGGTTTTTCTTTTTCTTTTTCTTTTTGCTATTGCTGTGGTTTTATTTTGAAAAACCTAGTCTTGAAAAAAGTACATTTGGTTTTGGGAGCCCACTTTGGGGCAGGACCCATGGCTTCTTGCCAAGTGGACAGTAAGCTGGGAAGGTTTCTCAGGTGGGGAGCCCTGGAGAGCTGGAGTAGCCTCTCGAGGGTGGCTGGGCCAGTGAGGTGGAGCCTGCCTGGCCATCGGCTGTGGGAGCTGTAGAGGTGCTGAGGAGATCACAGGCAGCTGGGGGTGGGGGGCTTGGCTGTTTAGAGGTCGTCTGTGAAGCCTGCCCCTGTCAGGGTTGGAGTCTGAGGGGCGGCCCTACCAAGGGAGGTTGAGGCAGGTGCCAGGCTGAGGGAGCTCTCTGCCAGGCCTCAGTCTTCCTGCCCAAGGCTGCCCAGAGTTAGCCAACACGTCCCTGTGCAGGTGAGGGCAGCCCTGATGCTGTGTGCCTCTCCCCACACACAGTGTAGTACAGTGAAGCCAGTCCCTCCCTCCTGCCAGCGTGGCCTTGATGGAGAAGAGAGGAGTGATGGGTACATGGGAGGCCTTCCCTCACACTGGCATCCACAGGGCAGTGGGAAGGCCTTACTATTTGTGTGGCATCAGCATTTATAGAAGAATCTGGAAGCCACAACCGTGTCCTTTCCTCTCACTTTTCTACCAGTAGGGCCTCTGTGTGGCCTTGGCATGTCTCCTCTCCACGGGGGTAAGGGTTGGAGGGGCTGCCTCCAAAGCAGAAACAGTGCTGATGGTCAGAAGCTTTGAACATGGCTGCAGAGCCCCCTGCCCCAATTTGACCTCAGTAATACCCAGGGGTGCCCCCATCTCAACCAGTACATGTTTAATGGAATGAACGAGCCTGCAATGAAATGTCCGTTCTCTTTTTAGCAGAAATGGCCTAGGCCGTGGTTGTGGTCAAGGCCTGTTGTCTGTATGTGATATGACGGCACACACTCAGGCCACATCCTATGGGGTAATGGCGCTTGCATCCCCACCCTCTGGGACTGAGAGAGCCCCCAGAGCCTGGCTCTGCACACAGGCCTGGAGCTGTGGGGAAGCAAGGATTCCAGTAGAGGGGGGTGGGAGTGGGGCCCATCCTCAAGGGGCTGCCCTAAGGGGGGTTCTCCTAGAAGGTGGCCTCCATTTTGCCCCTGACTCTGGGATCTTTATCAAAGCTGAGAACTTTTTATTCCCTAGTTAAGAGATGCTAAACGCCACCTTACCTCCCGACTGACGTTCAACACGGGGTGTCAGGGACTGATGCAAAAACCTGTTTTCTGAAAGGCAAGCTGGAGAGAGGGGTGGACAGAGGGCACCCCGACAGTAGCAGAGAAGCCTTCCCCTCCTCCAGAGTTTCCCAGAGCTAAATTATTCTGTGGGTCAATAAGTGTGCTTCTTCATCCGCCTCCACGGACTGAAGAAATAAAGGGCTTTGCATCTGAAATTCACAATCTGATGATCTCTGGCTAAAGGGAACAAGCTGTCAAGAAAGAAGTCACCAGGGACCTTTTCCCCTAACCCCCATGTTCCCAGCTTCCTTAATCTCAGTCAATGTCACAGACTGATAATATAAATTTCTCCAGGGATGTAGCAGTTCAAAGTAAGGACTTATCTCTCTACCGATGGCACCTGGTGACAGCATTTATTATCCTTGCTTCTTTCTGTTCTTGACATTTTTGACAGAGCATCCATCTAAAATATATTCAAGGATTCTTCTCACAATGGATGTCTTCTCATTTATCTTCACCCATCCTCCTAATTATCATGCAGACATCCACCTATCCATTCTATTCACCATCCATCCATCCATCCATCCATCTACTTATCCACCCATCCACCTATCCACCCACCCACCCACCCTTCCATCCATCCACCCACCCACCAACCAACCAACCTACCCTTCATCCATCCATCCATCTACCTATCCACCCATCGACCTATCAACCTTCCCACCCTTCTGTCCATCCATTTATCCATCCATCCATCCATCCACCCACGCACCTACCCTTCCATCCTTCCATCCTTCCATCCATCAATCCATCTATTTACTGAACACCTGAACACCTAGGAGTTTCCAGTTTATCTCCTAAGGAAAATGATTCGATTTGGATGTTCATCCCCTCCAAATCTCATGTTGAAATGTGATCCTGAGTGTTGGAGGTGGGGCCTGGTGGGAGGTGTTTGGGTCATGGGGGCAGATCCATCATGAATGACTTGGTGCCATCCTCACAGTAATGAGTGAGTTCTCAGTTCACGTGAGGTCTGGTTGTTTAAAAGAGCCTTGCACCTCCCTGCTCTCTCCCTCTTGCTCTGTCTTGCCATGTGACACACCTGCTCCCCATTCCCCTTCCACCATTATTGGAGGCTTACTGAGAACTCACCAGGAGTAGATGCTGGCACCATACTTCTCATACAGCCTGCAGAACCATGAGCCAAAATAAACCTCCTTTCTTTTTTTGAGATGGAGTCTCGCTCTGTCACCCAGGCTGGAGTGCAGTGGTGCAATCTCAGCTCACTGCAAGCTCCGCCTCCCAGGTTCACGCCATTCTCCTGCCTCAGCCTCCCAAGTAGCTGGGACTACAGGCGCCCGCCACCACACCTGGCTAATTTTTTGTATTTTTAGTAGAGATGGGGTTTCACCATGTTAGCAAGAATGGTCTTGATCTCCTGACCTCGTGATCTGCCCGCCTCGGCCTCCCAAAGTGCTGGGATTACAGGTGTGAGCTACTGAGCCTGCCACTAAACCTCTTTTCTTTATAAGTTACCCAGCCTCAGGTATTCCTTTATAGTGACGCAAACTGGACTAACACAGAAAGTAAGAGAAATATGTGCATATTTAAAGCACAGGGTACTATATAAAAAGCTGCCGAGGTTCTGTTACAGTTGGCTGTGCAGAGTGAGTAGGGAGGACTACCTGACAGAGGTGGCATTTGAATTGGATCTTGAAGGATACGTAGGATTTTAACCACTGAAATCAAGCATATGCAGGGAAGCGTACTGCAGATAGGAGAAATGCACTGAGTGGGAAAGGACATGTTGTGTGTGGCAGCCCTAAGAATCTGGGGTGGGGGCAGGGAGAAGATTCCATGTGTGATGGGCCTGGAAAGGTGGGTGGGGCCCCCTTGGCTATGGGTGGGCAAGTCTGACTTTTACCATGGTGGTAAAGACCACAGTTCTGTTCTTCTGGGCAAGACACTGAAATGGAACCTGCCACAGCACCTTCTTCCCCCACTCTGTTAGGCAAAAGTCGATCTCTATCGCCCGCTGTTGTTGCCAGGGTTACCTGAGATGATGATGTTCTTGACTCTTTGGGTTGTGAGACCAGTGGGGGACTCTCACCTGTATGTATGTGGTGTGTGTGTGTGTGTGTGTGTGTGTGTGTGTGTGTGTGTGTGTGTTCGCACATGCTATTGATTTTCCAAAAAATGTATTATAGACTTTAAAAGTTCATACACAGACATACCCAAAATAGGGTAATTTAAAGCATCAAACATTTTTATCTGAGTCTGCACCTGGTGCAAGTACGTGTTAACTTGTGTTCTTTTTTCACTGAGTGTTACCTCTGGTACACATTGCTACGTGCTGTGTTGTGGACCTATGTTGCCTACCTGCCATCTTCAATGGTCTCATCATATTATGATCATTTTAATGGTCAGTTATTTCATGTGCCTATCTTGACTTCTTTCCAAGTCCCCTCTGTTTTAAATGAAGCTCCTGAAAACTTCCGTGGGTCTAGGGTTTAGGGACCATTTTCTTGAGATCTGTCACCATCCTGGAGCCTTTGAGTCCAGGAGTGAAGCAGAGCCTGCTGATTGGCCCCTGAATTTTTGCTGGGTGTAAGTTTTAGCTGAACATTTCCCAATTTTCTTGCAGCTAGGTGTGGCCATATGACTAAGTTCAGGACAGTGAGATATAAGTGGGGAGTATAATCTGCTTGGAAAACCCCTTAAGTGGAGTGTCCTTCTTTCCTTTCCTCTTTCCTGTTGCCTGAAATGCAGATGTGATGGCTGGAGTTGAAGCAGCCATCTTGGATTCTAAGGCACACTTAAGCATGGAAGCTATGCAGGATAGAACCACAATCTATTACAGTAAGGGTCCTAAACATGTTAGACTATCATCCCAGCTACAGACTGCTTACCAGTTTTTTTATGAGAAGAATACATACTATTTTGTTTGTTTGTTTGTTTTTTAGATGTAGTTTTGCTCTTGTGCCCCAGGCTGGAGTGCAGTGGTGATCTCGGCTTACTGCAACCTCTGCCTCCCAGGTTCAAGTGATTCTCCTGCTTCAGCCTCTCGAGTAGCTGGGATTACAGGTGCCTGCCGCCACTCCTGGCTAGTTTTTTTATTTCTACTAGAGACGGGGTTTCACCATGTTGGCCAGGCTGGTCTTGAACTCCTATCCTCAGGTAATCCACCTATACCGGCCTCCCAAAGTGCTGGGATTACAGGCGTGAGCCACCGTGCCCGGCCATACTATCTTGTTTTAATTTCTTATTTTAGATTTTCTATCACTTACAAGCTTAGTTCTAGTGAACACAAAGAGCTTTCTATCTCTGTCACGTAGCACCAGATTATATGCCCAAAGTACTCAGCTGCCTTGCAGGGCGACCTGCAAGTCCCCATTTCCTAGTGGAGGCAAGAATGAGGAAGAGGGAGGAGAGAGGAAAGGCAGCTTTGCACCCACTAAGGCTCTTGTTTCAAGGACTAGATTGCAAACATTTTTTCTTTTCATATTTAGTGTTTATGAGTTTTAGCTTTCGCCAGAAGCTTTAGACTGTTTATTCTGGTTTGTGTTTCTGACTCTCAAATCCTTGTGCTTTGAAAGGGCTAGGTTTCCTGATCAAGGCAGCCATGCCTTTTCCCCCACCTCAGTTCTGTGCTTTAGGCTGAGAACTCACTTAGGTTAACCCTCCCCGTGCCAGTGTTCTCCAGCGCCTCCTGAGAGTTGGTGTCCCTGCCACACCAGCACAAGAAAGGCCTGGAGATCAGGTGTGATGGCTCATGCCTGTAATCCCAGTGCTTTGGGAGGCTGAGCTGGGAGGATCTCTTGAGGCCAGGAATTGAAGACCAGACTGGACAACACAGCAAGACCCGGTCTCTACAGAAAATTTTATAAATGAGCTGGGCATGGTGGCGTGCACTTGTAGTCACAGCTACTTGGGAGGCTGAGGCAGGGGGATCACTTGAGCCTTGGAGTTCAAGGTTTCAGTAAGCTATGATCACGCCACTGCTCTTCTGCCTGGATGATAGAGTGAGATACTATCTGTATACAAAAAAACTAAACTAAAATAAAGACCTGGGGCCCAGTCTCAACAATGCCTGCGTCCTTGCCAGATGCTGCCGTCACTCATTCATTCACTGTCTCTTTGTTGAGATGCTCTTGGGGTCTCTTGGGCCGTATCTTGGCACTTGCTGAGTGTTAAGCTGGGTTTGTGCTGACCACTGGCCACTGGGAGTCTTCAGTGGCCACTTCATCTCTTTGCCCAGCCTTGGGAAAGGTTTGTCCTGAAACGGCTGGGACTTGAATTCCCCTTTCCAGGGACAGCACAGGCCTCTTCTGAGCCTGTAAGAGCCTGCCCGGAACCGCTCAACAACAGCTTAAGACTGCTCCTGGGACATAAGAGGCCCCAAGAATGGCCTGGGATTTAGCTGGGTGGGCTGTCTGGAGGAGCTGGGCCAGAGCCCGTTGAAGTGGCCTGAAGGACAGTGAGGGTCTTGTTTCCACTGGGCAAGGCCGCCCCAGCCCTAGCTCTGCAGTCCTCAGGCGTCAGAGCTTCGTGTCACTCTGGAAACTCTTCATCCAGCCCCTGCTTACAGATGAATTGGTGGCTCAGAGAGGGGAAGTGGTTTCCCCAGGGTCTCCGGACCTGTGGGCTGTCTCCCACCAAGGCTGTCTCCAAGGCTCTGTGCGGCACCCAGGCCGCTCCGTGGCACGAGGCCCCAGAGATGGAATGTGGCACATCTGCCTTCGCTAGCTGCCTCCCTCTCTAGCCTCTGGAAGGGGCTGAGCTCTTTCCTGCCTCTGGGCCTAAGTGCAAGTGCCCCGCCTCTACCTCTTGCAAGAAGCTTCTCAGGCTGTGTGAGGCCTACAGGGCCGCTGTACACCGTGGTGCAGGTTGTTTACTGCTCATGTGTTCCTGGCTGAGGCAAAGCTGGGTAGGGGCTGAAATTTCATTCTCTTGCCAAGCTTTGTGTCATGGCAGGTATGTATAGGGGTGGGGTGGGGGTTGGCCTGCACCCATGGGCAGCAAGGAGCACCCTTTTCTAACTTATGCAGAGGCACCCTATAGGCTACCAAGGACCCAGCCACAGAAGAGCCGGCAGCACGCTGGGCGCTCGCCCCGACGCCTGTGGCAGCTCATTCTGTGTGTAGCCCCACTAGACTGTAAGCTCCCGCCAGCAGGGCTAGTGGCTCTTCCTGGCGGGGTGTGGGGTAGTATTGCCAAGTCAGCACCATGTAGGGTACAGAATGCTCCCCCAAGAACACTGGTGCTGAGCGAGAGTTTAAGGGGAGGGAAGGAGGATCTAGTGCAGGGCTCGATAAGTGTTTGCTGAATTAACATATGGTGGGTTGATGCCAAAGAGAGGGGTGAAGGGGAATTGCCCAGGACAGAGGGCCCCTGGGAGAGGGAATGGAGCCTGCTGGGAGGCCTGCCAGGAGTGGAGGGGGCTGTGAGCTGTGAACATCTGAGAAACAGGATGGGCAGCCAAGGGAGAGGATCCAGCCACAAGAGCAGGTTGGGGCTGGCCACAGTGCTGGGGAGGGGCCAAAGCCCCCAAATTCCCCTCAGCCATAGACTTTCAGGCAGCACCACGCCCTGGACCCCTGCTTTGGCCTGCACGGCACAGCGCCAGCCAGGATGTGATCACCCGTCCTTGTCCCAGGGACCCTCAGTCTTATGGGGACGCAGGAGTGACCTGCAGTGCTGTGGCCACAGGGTGCAGGATGGTCCTGTGGAGTGCCGGGGGTCCCCGGCTGGCTGAAGGGCATCCTGCTCAGACTGGCGTGGCATCTGGGGGAACTTTCCCTGCGGCATGAGAGCCAGGCAAAGCCATGCCTGAGAGTTTCCCAGGTAAACTCGTGGTGGGGGTGGAGGGGCTGTTGCAGGCTCCATGTGCCTGTCATTGGCAATCTGTTGGATGGACCCGGGAGGGGACCAGACAGCAGAGGCTCTTGGGCCATATCCTGAGGGCAATGGAGACTATAGGCAGGAATTTTTCCCCCATTTAAAAAACTGAGCTATTGCCCAGGTACAGTGGCTCATGCCTGTAATCCCAGCACTTTGGGAGGCTGAGGCAGGTGGATCACTTGAGCTCAGGAGTTTGAGACCAGCCTGGGCAACATGGCGAAACCCCATCTCTACTAAAACTTTTGTAAAAATCAGCTGGGCGTGGTGGTGCATGCCTCTAGTCCCAGCTACTTGGGAGGCTGATGTGGGAGGATCAGTTGAACCCGGGAGGCAGAGGTTGCAGTGAGCCAAGATCATGACACTGTACTCCGGCCTGAGCGACAGGATGAGACCCTGTCTCTAAATAAATAAATAAATAAATAGGCCAGGCGCGGTGGCTCACACCTGTAATTCCAGCACTTTGGGAGGCCAAGACGGGTGGATTATGAGGTCAAGAGATTGAGACTATCCTGGCCAACATGATGAAACCCTGTCTCTACTAAAAATACAAAAATTGTACAAAAATTGGCGTGGTGGCATGTGCCTGTAGTTCCAGCTACTCGGGAGGCTGAGGCAGGAGAATCTCTTGAACCTGGGAGGCAGAGGTTGCAGTGAGCCAAGATTGTGCCACTGCACTCCAGCCTGGCAACAGAGCAAGACTCTGTCTCATAAATAAATTAATTAATTAATAAAAGCTGAGCTGTGTCTCAGTTTCCTGGGACTGCCATAACAAAGTGCCACAAACTGGGTGGCTTAAAACAATATAAATGTATTCTCTCAAAGTCTTGGAGGCCAGAAGTCTGAAATCAAGTTACAGCCATTCTTCCTCCAAAGGCCTTCTGGAAGGATCCTTCAAGCTTCTGATAGCCCAGGCAATCCCTGGGGTCCCTTGGCTCATGGCCGTACCTCTCCATTCTCAGCCTCCATCATCACCTGGCTGTGTTCTCTCTGTATCTTTCTGTGTTTCTCCCCCCCCTTTTTTTTTTTTTTTTTTTTTTGAGACAGAGTCTTGCTCTGTCGTCCAGGCTGGAGTGCAGTGGCACGATCTCAGCTCACTGCAAGCTCTGCCTACTGGGTTCACGCCATTCTCCTGCCTTAGCCTCCCGAGTAGCTGGGACTACAGGCACCTGCCACCATGCCTGGCTAATTTTTTTTGTATTTTTAGTACAGACGGGGTTTCACCACGTTAGCCAGGATGGTCTTTATCTCCTGGCCTCATGATCCACCCATCTCAGCCTCCCAAAGTGCTGAGATTACAGGCGTGAGCCACTGCGCCCGGCTGTTTCTCCATTTCTTATAAGGACATCAGTCGGTTTGGATTTAGGGCCCAGCTTACTCCAACAGGATCTCGTCTTAGCATTACAACTGCAACAAACGTATTTCCAAATAAGGTCACTTTCTGGGGTACTATAGGACTCTATCTTTTTGGGGGATGCGTTGGGACCCACAACGAACTCTAATTTACACAGAGTAAAATTCACTCTCTTTAGTGTATGTTTCTGCACATTCTGACAAACAGACAGCCATGCAACTGCCACTGCAGTCAAGACAGAAAATTCCATCACCCTCCAAAAGCCCCCTGGGCCCTTTTGTAGTCAGGGCCTCTTCCTCCTCGTTTCTGCTCCGTCCCTACGTTCTGCCATTTCGAGAACATCCTGTGAATGGAATCACAGTGTGTCGCCATGTGCCTTTTTCTCAGCCGCATGCATTTGAGGTCTGCCTGGGTTGCCGTGTGACTCAGGAGTCCATTCCTCTTTGTTGCTGAGGATATTTTGTTGTGTGAGTCTACCCATGTGTTTATCCCTTCCCTGCTGAGGCCTGTTTGGGTTGTTTCCAGTTTTGGGCGATGACAAATAAGGCACTAACAAATGTTTGCATATAGATTTTTTCATAGTGGAGCCACGCTGGCAGGCCTGCGTTTGGGTTACTATGTGAAGAAGGATGTGGGGGCAGCTCAGGGAGGGGGACATGGAAGGGGGCTGCTGGGAGGTCCAGGTCAGGGCTGGTGCCTGGACTAGGGCCTCAGCACCAAGGAGGGGAAAGGTGGGCTCAGGGACAGGAGGGCTCACTGGAGTGTACTGAGGAGACTAAGTGGATGGAGCCTGGTTGGGAGATGGGTGTGTGCTGTGGGGGCAGGGAGGTCACCTTTATTCCCTCCCGCTGCCTTCCTCCCAGGGATACAGTCATCGTGGCTGAGTGTAGCTGTCTGGACATGTGGACATTGAGTGGCAGAACAGTACTGTGTGGTGGTCAGGGCTGTGAATCCAGGAGCAAACTGCTGGGGTTCACGTTCCACTCTCTGCCTCGGTTTCCTTATCTGTAAAATGACAGGCTCTAATTCAGAGTTGCTGTGTATTACATGAGTGACGTATGTAAGGACCTAAAACAGAGTCAGGAACATAGTAGGCATTGTTTCCATGGTCTTCTGAAGGGCCCTGATTCCATACCCCCTTGTCCACTCCGCTCACATTTTGCACTGCTTCCTATGACCCCGTGGGGGCGTGGACGGCATCCTCATCTAGGAACTGGGGGGGCAGAACCCAGAGCCAGGTCTGCCCTGGCTTACTGTGAGACCTCTCTGATCATTGCTTCTTCCATTCATGTAGTGTGGAGATACAGGGCTGCACTGTGTCCCGGGTGATGTGTGAGCAGTGTGTGGCACAGCAGCCTGTGCACAGTAGGCTCTTTGCAGTAGGCACGAAAATGTACAGCTTCATAATGTGTGCATGACATGATGGGGAGAGGCCCCGGTAAGCAGTTCATGGGACACACTCCAGTTTTGGGGCTGACAGAGACTCCCCGTGCACCTGCCACAAATAGCCCCTTTTCCTCCCAAATTTGTCCTCTGCCTCCAATGGAAGCTGATGGAGATGGTGGTCCAGCAGCCTCTGAGCTACACAGCCCATGGTGAGCCTGGCCTCCAAAGAGGGAGGTGTAGTGGGTCCTCGTTCAAATGTCACAGCAGTCCCCAGAATCCAGGCTGGCTGGTGGAGATCCCCCTGCTCTGAGATAGGGTTCATGTCCAGGTTGGCTATGATTGATACCAGCCTAACAAAGGGATGCTTACAGTCAATTCTCATTGTTCACAGATTCTGTATTTGCAAATCAGCCTACTTGCTAAAATGCATTTGTAAGCCCCAGATCAACACTTCTGAAGCCATTCAAGGACATAGGCAGAGTGATGAAATATTCGAGTTGTCCGACTAGCACATTCCCAGCTGAGGTTGAACAGAGTGACCCGGTTTTCCTTCAGCTCCCATGCTGCAAGCAAGTGTCTTTGTCAAGGTCTATTTTGTGTCATGTTTTCTCATTTTCATGCTTTTCTTGGTGGTTTCACTTTTTAGGCTCCGAAGCATAGTGTTCAAGGGCTGCCTCATGTTCCTAAGTGCAAGAAGGCTGTGATGTGTCTTACAGAGAAAACACGTGTGTTAGATAAGCTTTATCCAGGCATGAGTTAGTTCTGTTGCATGAGTTTAGTGTCAATGAATCAAGATTATATATTCAATAAGGTGCCCTTCAACAGAGATGCACATAAAACAAGGTTATGTGTTGATTGGTTGATAAAAATGTTGTGACCAGAGGCTCGTAGGAACCTAACCTTGTATTTCCCTTAGGAGCAACGATTCAGCATTCGCTCAGTGTTCATGGTGACTTTATAAAACAAAACCACCATGAATGATGAGAATCAACTATATCTACCTCGTGTAGATAAATCTGCCCCTAACCTCTCCCATGCACTGTGCACACTTCTACCATCAGCAGCTCATGCCTCTGGCTTAAGAAGTGCCCAGTCTTAGCTATGGTCTTTCTTGAAAATGCGCAAATCCTTGGGATATGCACTATCCCTACAGTCTTGGGGCCTTGGTCCCCTCTCACCTTCAGTGACATTGAAGGGTTGGAAAGGGCAGTTTCCAAGAAAGGTAGTGGTCAATACTAATATTTTATTTTCTGTGCTTCTAACAGAAAGACTCTTGTAGGGAGTAGTGTATCAATAAAGGCAAATAAAAAGCAGGGATTTTTGACTTTCACAGATTTGACACTAATAATCACAGCAATTATGTCTTGAGCACTTACTCAGGGTTGAGGGTTTTTTGTTTGTTTGTTTGTTTGTTTTTTTATCAGTTAATAGTCATAGCCCCCTGAAGCTTAGACTACAATGCCCAGTTTACAGGCAAGGAAACTGAGACACAGCAAGTGACTTGATCAAAGCTCTTAATGATAGCAGAGCTGTGGCCACTTCTCAGTGGATTCAGCCACCTGAACCCAGGTTTCTCTGAGTCCAGAACCTCTGCCCTAGCCCCTGAACTCCCTGCATCTCTGTACTTTATCCCAAGGTTCTGGGACCCTACTACCCTTTCTACATCCAAGTGTGCCTGGATCCTGGAAGGGATGCCACCAGAACCTCTGCAGCCTTCCAAGCCCCACTGAGGGGATGACCTCCCCATCCTCTCCCCAAGTTGGTCCTATGTGGACAACCCAGGTGAAGAACCTGGGAGGCGCACAAAGGTGCACCCAGCCCCACCCACCGGTCTCTCTCTTGTCATTTACTGGCAAAGTCCCACCCTATAGTCACTGTCCTTGGAGCCTTTGGGGGTCATTGTAACCTGGGTAGGATGGGTGTGCCTGTCATGCCTCAGGACTCCTCCTTGAAACATCTTACCTCATTGCCTCCCTATTGTCCCCAAAGTTAATTCACCAGTGTCTTGGTCAGCTTGGGCTACTGTAACAAAATACCACAGATGGGGTGGCTTACAAACAGTGGCTCTGGAGGCTGGGAAGTCCAAGATGAAGGCAGCAGCATATTCTGTGTCTGGCGAGGCCCAGTCACTAGACACCAAACCCTGTCATGGACGGAATGTCTGTGTCCCCCCAAAATGTGTATGTTGACATCCGATCCTCTCAGGGGACACGAACATTCAGTCTATGACAGCCAGTGTCCTCAGCTTCCTCTAACCTCTCACTCTTGAAAACTCACCCACAGTGACTTCATGCCTTAGCACAAGGGACTTTGCATGCTTTAAAATCTGATGGGGGCAGGTGGACATATATGTTAACAGGGAACAAAAACCTGGTGGTGGAATTTCTAGCCGGGGGTGCCGAACCCACCTGGCTTTGCAAGGGCGCCTGGGCCTGGCAGGTGGCCCCTGTCAAGAAGCGGCAGGACTGTAGTCTGCCTGGGGTGGGTACATGACACGCTTATTCCCCAGCAGAGGAAATGTGGTCACAGCAACTGTTAGGTGGGTTGCAGGGTGACTCAGTGTCACCAGGGGGTGGAAGTAATATGACACCGATGTAGTTTCCTGCAACAGGCGTGTTAGGGCTGCTGTCCTTGGCCTGCACCCTCACAACACTGGCACTGCCTGTGGACGGGCAGCTATGGAGAATCAGCAGTGTGTTCTGATCTCCTCCCTAGTGTAGAAATAGTGGTTCACTCTGCCAAAGCACATCTCCCGCCCCCTCTAGTTATTTTAAACCCCTCCCCCGAGTAAGCCCATGAAGTAAGTGGAGGCAAGCTTCCCTTCTCTTATCTTTTTTTTTTTTTTTCTGAGACTGAGTCTCACTCTGTTGCCCAGGCTGGAGTGCAGTGGCGCGATCTCGGCTCACTGCAACCTCTGCCTCCCGGATTCAAGCAATTCTCCTGCCTCAGCCTCCTGAGTATCTGGGACTGCAGGCACATGCCACCATGCCTGGCTCATTTTTGTATTTTTAGTAGAGATGAGGTTTCACCATGTTGGCTGGGCTGTTCTTGAACTCTTGACCTCAAGTGATCCACCCGCTTTGGCCTCCCAAAGTGCTGGGATTACAGGCGTGACTCTCTTCTCTTATCTTACTGCTAAGAGAACCTAGGCTCAGAGAGGGAGGGAGACTTGCTTAAGGTCACACAGCAAGCTAACAGCAACAGGCTAGAATAGACCCCAGCTACCTTTCCAGGATACAGTGCTTTCTGCACCACCCAGAGCTGCCCAGGATGAGTAATGTCCACAGCCACTCTTTATTGAGCCATTGTTAAGATCTAGATGCCTTCATCCTTCTGGTCCTCACAGCTAATCCTACGGGATCATGTCATTTTAGACACTGAAAGGCCAGCCTCAGAGTGGAAGGCAGGGCACCCAGGCTCCTTGTCTCCCCTTCTGGGGGAAGTTATGTCTACCATGGTGCAACTCCTCCCCTTTCCCTCTCCCTCCTCAGCCTCAGAAGGGGAGGGGGAGGCTGCCATCTCCTCCCTAATGTCCCCAGCTCAATCCCAGATCATGAGGAACTGCTGAGTAAGCAGCAGGCAGGACAGAGGCAGGGGTCACGGGGCCACGGTGGAACGTGTGGGCTGCCACAGGTTGCAGGTGCTCCTAGAGCAGGGGTCGTCTCCGCAGAGCCGTCTGAGCCTCCTGCCCTCTTGCTCATTTTCCCAGCCTAGTCCATCACTGGGCAGGAGAAGGCAACCAAAGGGAGGTGGGCATGGGAGCTGGAAGGCTCTTGAAGGCCAGGGAGCTTGCAGAGGAGGAGACTCAGGAGGCTCATTTCAGGCAAAGACCTGGTCCAGGAAGTGGCCTTGACATGTACCAGCCTCCCGTGGAAGCTCCCAGGAGGAGGGGCCGGCAAACACTGCAACAGATAGCACAGGACTGGATTTGCTTTCTGGAAGAACTTTCCAAACAGGGTGGTGGCCAAAGGTACTAACACTCAACACGCATATAGTTTTCCTCTTTATTTCCTTTTTCCTTCTATTTGAAAACAAATCCCACAAATAACACATGAATTCACATATACACTGAAAAGATGTAAACTTTAGAAAAGTCTAGATCTGCATTGTTCAGTGTGATAGCCACTAGTCACATGTAGCTATTTTACAAGTTAAATTAATTAAAATGTGGCAGTAGCACAACCATTATGGAAAACAGTGTGCAGATTCCTTAAAGAAAAGTAGAACTACCATTTGATCCAGCAATTCCACTACTGGGTATCTACCCAGAGGAAGAGAAGTCATTATACAAAAAAGATACTTGCACATGCAAGTTTATAGCAGCACAATTCACAATTGCAAAAATATGGAACTAGCCCAAATGCCTATCAGTCAACAAGTAGATAAAGAAATTGTGGTTTCTCTCTGTATATATGATGGAATATTACTCAGCTATAAAAAGAAACGAATTAATGGCATTCGCAGCAACCTGGATGGAACTGGAGACCATTGTTCTAAGTGAAGTAACTCAGGAATGGAAAACCAAACATTGTATGTTCTCACTCCTAAGTGGGAGCTAAGCCATGAGGATGCAAAGGCCTAAGAATAATACAATGGACTCTGGGGACTTGGGGGAAAGGGAGGGAGGGGAGTGAGGAATAAAAGGCTACAAGTTGGGTACAGTGTATACCGCTCAGGTGATGGGTGCACCAAAATCTCAGAAATCACTACTAAAGAACTTACTCAGGTAACCAAATACCACCTGTTCCCCAAAAACTTATGGAAAGAAAAATTTTGTTTTAAAATGTGGCAGTAGCCTCACTTCAAGTGCTTAATAACCATATATGGCTTGTGGTGACCATATTGGATGATACAGGTTAAGAGAATTTCCAGCAATGACAAAATTCTATTGGATAGCACTGGCAAGACCAGAAGCTAGGAAAACCCCACCAGCCAAAAAATTATGTTTGGAATCAGTTTGGTTCCTTTGGGCTTGTTTTATATATATTTATGTATGTGTGGCTATCCATAGAGATAGCCTTCTTGAGTTTATAAAACCCCTCCACAAAACGATTGCATCTGATCTGCCCAGCATCTCAGCCCTGTGGGTATGAGAATGATGTTCCCCATTAAAAAAAAAATTATATCCTTTGAGTCATGTCACTTTTTTTCTTTTTTTACAGATCAGGAAACTTAGGCTCATAGAAAGTAAATGGGGCTGGGTGCGGTGGCTCACGCCTATAATCCTAAAACTTTGGGAGAATGAGATGGGCAGATCACTTGAGGTCAGGAGTTCGAAACCAGCCTGGCCATCACGGTGAAACCCCGTCTCTACTAAAAACACAAAAATTAGCTGGGCATGGTGTCAGGCACCTGTAATCCCGGCTACTCGGGAGACTGAGGCAGGAGAATCGCTTGAGCCTGGGAGGCAGAGGTTGCAGTGAACCAAGATCGTGCCACTGCACTCCAGCCTGGGTGACAGAGTAAGACTCAATCTCAAAAATAATAATAATAATAATAATAAAGTATATGGACAAGTGAGGAGGGGTTGGAATGGGTTTCTTCATTAGGGACAGAGGTCCTTTCCCTCAGTTAGGGAAAAAAAAAATACATATATAACGAAAGATGTACAGTGAAGTCTTCCCACCTGGTCCCCTCATGTCCCTGTTTATACCCCTTCCTGACACTAATTTCCTAAATCTTCTTCCAGAGTTTCTTTATACAAATACAAATAATTATTCTTTTTTTTTCCAACAAGGGAGTACAGTATACATACTGTTCTTTATCTATGTAAGTGGTTAATATTTCCTTAACCACTTAGTGGTTGGGTTGTTTCATATGGTACTAGTATTTCCTACTTTGCTTTTGTCCTTCAACCACACGCCCACCCTAGGAATCTTTCCATGTCAGTACGCAGAAGGTATTCTCATGATTCTTCTTACAGTTGTATAGTATTCCATTCGTTTCCCTGGTCCCTTATTGATGGACATTTAGGTTGTTTCCAGTCTTTTCTCCATTACAGACAATGCTCCCCTGAATCCAGTGAGTACTTTTGTCTGTGCATCATTTTGCATATATGCAACTGTAAGTATACGTCCCCACAATTGCTGGGTCAAGGGGCCTATGTGTTTGCAATTGTGATAGAAGTTACTGAATTGCCCTCCATGAAGGCTGTACTAATTTATGTGTCCACCAGCTATAAGTGAGTGCCTTAGGGACTTTTTTTTTTTTTTTTTTTTTTGAGACAGAGTCTTGCTGTGTCGTCCAGGCTGGAGTGCAGTGGCACAATCTCGGCTCACTGCAGCCTCTGCCTCCCCTCAACCAGGTTTCAGGTTTCAGCGATTCTCCTGCCTCAGCCTCCTGGGTACCTGGGATTACAGGCGCATGCCACCACACCTGGCTAAATTGTGTGTTTTTAGTAGAAAGAGACAGGGTTTTGCCATGTTGACCAGGCTGGTCTCGAACTCCTGATGTAGGTGATCCTCCTGCCTTGACCTCCCAAAGTGCTGGGATTACAGGCATGAGCCACCATGCCCGGCCCTTAGGGACTATTTTTAATGGCTATATATTATTCCAGTGTTTGTATGAGGTGGAACATCCCAAATTGCTCTCTTTATAGGTCAAAATGGTTGGATGTTGCCAGTTTCATATGGTACTAATATTTCCTTAACCACTCCATTGTTGAACACTTTTTCTTGAGACCTTATTCTGTGCCAGGCTTGGGCACACAGTGGTAGATGGGCCAGACACTGGAACACAAAGTTTGAGTTTGGGGGAGACCAGCATGTTACAGGCAGTATTGTTTGATTGTTTCTAGTTTTACACAACTGCAAGTCACATAGCAGTGAACATCTTTGTCGTTCAGCTTCATTTGCATTTTAAAAGTATCTCTTTGAGATCTATTATAGAAGGGAAATGGCCTAGACTGTGTGGTCTTAGCCAGAACAAGAGCACAGCGTTCTCTAAATATGCCGGTACACAGCCCAGCTCAGTGCTACATACGAATACTCTTCAGGGAAACTTTATTTTTCAAAGTTTCAAGTTGTTTAATTGTTTTTTGAGTAGGCAATATAGTCGCACAGATCAAATTCCAAAGGTACAAAAGGGTTCATATGCCAGCTCTGCCACTTGCTAATTCTGTAGCCCTAGTGACTATGTCTCGGTTTCTTCTTTTCTCCATTACAGACAATGCTCCCCTATACGGGGGAGGGCCCCCCTCCCACTCTGTCCCCCAGCCTCCCAGGCCCCCTCCTGGGGGTGCCACCTGATCTCTTTCAGGTCTGTCCTTGCAGAGATGGCCTCAGTTCATCCCAATATACGTGACAGGTGTGCTCAGGGCCTGCCCGTTGCCCTTGGTGACCTGGTTCTTATGTCCTTGCTTCCTCCAGCTTCTGTCCCAGCCAAGACATTGGTCCCTAGATCCTGTCTTCTCCAGTAACTCTCTCCATGTTCAGTGAAGTTTCTGGGGATCTTGGGGTGGGGGGATGTCAGCTGCTTTTTCTTGTGACTGTTACTGTAATTATTATTACGTTAAGCCCAGAGTGGGATCTGGGCCCGTAGTAAGTGCTGAATAAATACTTACTGGGTGAATGAATGGTGGATACTAACATCCCTGAAAGCTTGCTGGACTCCGGGCACTATCCTGAACTCTTTATAGCAAGCTCATCAAGTAGTCATGCTTGTCTTTCTCATTTTAAATACAGGCAAATTGAGGCAAAGAGAGGCTGAGTCACTTGTGAAGCCACTGAGCTGGGACTCCAACCCAGGCTGCCTGGTCCTCAAGCCCATGCTTAAACCACAAGGCTGCATAGCTCTGGTTGATGACTGAAGGCCAAATTGCATGCAGCACCGGGGACAGGATTGGTACTGTCACCTGTGGGCTCGGGTCTGGCGGGAATGGACAGACCTGCCCAGGACAGGGTCAGCAGGACAGGCAGGCTGAGTCAGCTTAGGCCTGGATGACCCAGATAGGCAAAGTGGCTAGGACCTTTGAACCAGAGAAGATTCCAGAGGGAGGGAGGGTGGAGGAACTCAGTCCAGGTTCCTAGGAGGCTAGGAGTATACAGGGTACGCAAGAGCAGAGCCCAAGGAGAAGACAGAGCAGCTGGGACTAGAATCCCAACAGAGCAAAGCCATGAGCCATCAACCACAGTGGCTGAGCAGGGGCCTGGGGTGGGCCTGGCGTGGTGGGAACCACCACCAGAAGGGCCTGGGGCTGAAGCTGGCTGCCTCTGCCGGCTCCACCAGGCCTCCACACGTTGGAGTCAGTGTGGGCAGGTGGAGCCCAGTAGGGACAGCGGGGCACCTGGCTGGAGTCAGGAAGGCAAGACTGGTAGCTAGAGAGTGCTGGACACACGCTAAGTGACAGAAGGCCTGCAGCACACGCAGATGTGGAAAGTTTGAAGGTCTTTGACCTGCCAGACCCCTTGATGTGGGCTGTGACGTGTGAGCTGAGGCAGTCTGGCCTGCTCTCAGCGCTTCCGAGGTCCGGAAGACCTGCCTAAACTGACTTCCCCTGCTAGAGGCTGTGGGCAGGGGCCCACAGAGCCTGTCCCCTGTTCCTGGGGCTGACCCACCAAGGGTCAGGGGCCTTAGGCTGCACTCTATTCCCCACCTCCTAATGAAAGGTCTTTTGGTTTCCCAAGGGAGAAGAAACCCAGGGAACTTTTTCAAAAGATTTTCCAGGCACTGTTCTTGGAGCCATAAGCATCTATGGGAACCCGCCAGGGCCCTGTACAGTTATTTAGCCCCTGGAAATAGGCTGGAGGCATTTGTTGAGTGTTTGTGCTTTGTGCATGTGTGAGAGATCCTAGTTCTGAAACTGCTACTTCTCTTCCATCCCTACGGGACCTCCATGGTCAGCCTGGAACTGTGTTTTTGTTTCTGTATGCACCAAAGCCTGGGCCAGAGGTGGAACAAGGAAGCAGCTGTGACTCAGCTTCACACACGTCTATGAAGAAGGATCTGGCAGACAGAAAGCCATGGAGAAGCCAGCCTGGCCGCCTGCCTTCTCCCAGGCTGTTCACTGGGGCAGGGCCAGCCTGGCTTGGAAGAGAAGCCTTCAGGTGGCAGCTAGCCAAGGGTCGGTTGAGTCACAGAATTGTGGAATTCATAATGCTGGAAGGAACCTTAGTCCTTGGTCTGATCCATGCTCAGGAAATACATAGCACAGCTGCTGCTCCTCTTCCAGTCAGAGCCCGTGGCAGACATCACTAGTAGATCCCTGCATTCTTTCAGTTGAGCCTTCAGCATAACAGTCTAGGCAGCTGCTGTCAGTCAACTGGGGTTCACATGGGAAGTTCAACCTACTTGCCATCCCAGATCTGATCCAGCCTACTATTTGTATTAAGAGACTGCTGAACCTGGAGAAGGAAAGTGAGTTGCCTAAAGTCACATAGTAAACAACAGAACCAGACAGTGTCATTTCCTTTATATCATACCCATTCTTCTAATGGTGACAGCATTTGCCATGCTACTACCCATCTCATAAACCCTTGTTATCTCCATTCATCTCCACAATGTGATTCCACTCTCCAAATCCAAATTAATTTCCCAGAAGCATTGTGGAACTACAGAAAAACTGAGTTAGGTCATGTTAATACAAGTAAAGTATCTAGTTTGAGAGAGATGATGGTCACACTCCTTTCTGTGCTGCTCAGGGCACACCTAGGTATTGTTTCTATTTGGGGACTCCACATTTCAGAAGTGCAAAGAAAGAATGATACTCGTTATGCTCAGAAGGATAAAAGCAGTATGATGAGGAGGCTCAGAACCACTCCATATTTTATGTTCAATTGATTTTTGACAAGGCTGCCAAAACAATTCTATGGAGAAAGAATCATCTTTCAACAAATGGTCCTGGAACAATGTGGGATATCCACATGCAAAAGAATAAAGTCAGACCCCTACCTCATGCCATATATCAAAACTAACTCAAAATGGGACAAAGACCTAAATGTAAGAGCAGAAATGATGGGCCAATTTTCATGATCTAAGACTAGGTAATGGTTTCTTAGGTATGACACCAAAACCACAGGCAACAAAAGAAAAACTAGACAAATTGGACTTCTTTGAAACATAAAAGTTTTAATCTAAGGACACCCTCAAGAAAGTAGAAATGCAGTCCATAGAATGGAAGAAAATATTTGCAAATCATGTATCTGATAAGGGACTTATATCCAGAATATATTAAAAATTTACAACTCAGTAATAGAATACCCAATTCAAAAATAGGTAAAGGATCAGAATAAACATTTCTCCAGAGAAGATATACAAATGGCCAATAATGGGCCAGGCATGGTGGCTTATGCCTGTAATCCCAACACTTTGGAAAGCTGAGGCAGGAGGATTGCTTGAGTCTAGGAGTTTGAGAACAGCCTGGGCAACATAGACCCTGTCTGTCCAAAAGTAAAAAATTACTCAGGTGTGGTGGCACATGCCTGTGGTCCCAGCTACTTGGGAGGCTAAGGTGGGAGGATCACTTGAGCCTGGGAGGTTGAGGCTGCAGTGAGCCATGATCACACCATCGCACTCCAGCCTAGCTGACAGAGCGAGACCCCATCTCGAAAAAAAAAAAAAAAAAAGGCCAGAAATGAACAGATGCTCAATATCAATAGCCACCATAGAATTGCAAATCAAAACCACAATGAGATACTACTTCACAACCAATAGGATGGCTGTAATCAAAAAGACAATAACAAGTGTTGGAAAGGTGCTGGAGAAATTAGAACCCTCATATGCTGCTGGTGGGAGTGTAAAATGGTGTAGCCACTTTGAAACAGTCTGGTAGCTCCTCAAAATACTAAACACAGAATTACCATGTCATCCAGCAATTCCATACCTAGATATATACCCAAGAGAACTGAAAACATATGTTCCATACAAAAACTTGCACATGAATATTAGCAGCATTATTTGTAAAGTCCCCAAATTGGAAACCATTCAAATGTTAGCTGATGAATAGATCAGTCAAATGTGACATCTTCATACAATGGGATATTGCTTGGCAATAAAAAGAAATGAAACATTGATATAGAAGTACTGATAAATTCCACTAGCTGCTACTACATGGATGAACCTTGAAAACATGATGCCAAGTGAAAGCCAGACACAAAAGACCACATATGTATGACTCTGTAGGAAATATCCAGAATAGGCAAATCTATAAAGACAGAAAGATTAGTGGTTGCCTCAGGCTAGAGGGAAGGGGGCAGGGCCGGGGAGGAGTGACTGCTTGTGAGTAAGGGGTTTCTTTGTAGGGTGATGAATAGGTACTAAAATTGATTGTGGTGGTGGTTGCACAACTCTGTGACTATGTTAAAAAATCACTGAATTGGATTCTTTAAATGCTGTTAAAAAACGAACCACACTATCTGGAAATTCTTGGAGACACCCAGCTCAGGGTCAACCACAGTTGACAAACCTTCCCTCCGGGTTGCTGTGTGGAAGCCTGGGGCTGTTCCAGCTGGAAAACAGAGACTCTAGGGTTGTAGATGTACAAGCCATCTTCACATAGTTTAAAGGCTTTATGGGGGTGGGAGAGTCGTCCTCATGGCCCTATAAAATGTAGAAAAAGCAACAAGAGGAAACACTTCAGGGGAACAGATTTCATCTCAATAGAAATTGAGAATTACTTCTCAGAATTGGTCACCTGGTGAGGTAGCTAGCTCATGTGATTCGAGGTCTTCAAACAGATACAACTGCTGCTTGCTAGGGATGGTAGAGAGGGAACTGAAGTGTTAGGGTTAGGCTCTCAAAAGCCTATTGTTAACTATCCAGAAATTTTGCTAGCCCAGGTGTAAACCTTTAGAGAGCTTGACCTCAGCAATGGTGGGGGCGTTTACTCCCTACACCCTGGAAACTGGCAATTGCTACACATCAAGGGTTTTGCTTGTTTTTTTTTTTTTTCTTTTAATCTTGGCTCACTGCAACCTACTCCTGGGTTCAAGAGGTTTTCCTCCCTCAGTCTCTCAAGTAGCTGGGATTACAGGTGCCCGCCACCATGCCCGGCTAATTTTTTAATTTTTAGTAGAGAATGGGTTTCACTATGTTGGCCCAGCTGGAAGGCTTTTGCTCTTCATTTACTTATTCATTGTCCTAGACAGGTGTTTTTTTTTTGGCACATCTCTGATCCAAACCAGATACTCCAATAGGTATCTCTGCGTGCTCACCTCCTTCCTAACAGTCCGAGATCCACCTCCCTGCCCAGTGGGAATTCCTTCTCCGCTCTGTTCCATGTCTAATTCAGCCCTAGCTTTCTCCATGAATTGTTAGTGAAGCCTCCCTACCCCATCTCATTTGGTGGTTACCACTTGCTAAAAGTCAGCTGTGGGCTGGGTTGTTTAGTTACACTGTCCCATTCAATCCTCATGCAATCCTTGAGTTGGGTGGCAGAGTCTCCCTGCTTTACACAAGAGGACTCTGAGGCTCAAAGAGGTGGAGGAGCCCACCAGGATCACAGGCCCTACCCAGCCTGAAGCCTGTATCTGTTCATCACAGCGTGGAATGAGGAGTGAGGAGTTCTCCCAGCCCCAAATGCCTGCAGCCCACACTGCACTCTTCCTGCCTACATCTACACCTGGAACCAGGAAATGCAGAGTAAGATGTCCTCTGGCATCAGCTGTTCTTTGGCCCCGATGACCTTCTCTGGCTTCTGCTCTGGTGGCTTGTGATAGCTGTCAGAGTGGGGTCCCAAAAAGTCCCCTGGTGCTGATTCTTTGGCTGGCCAGTTGGATCTATTCCCGAGGCTAGACTCATCTTGATGACCTTCCTTGATGGGACTCTCGGGCTTCTGAACTGACTTTAAAATGCCAAGAAAAAACAGTTGGAGTGGTCATGGGGACATGGCGCTGGCAGAAGGAACAGACCTGGGTGCCTGGGCTCTGCTCCACTCCACATTTCCTCGACTTGTGGCATGCTCTGGGACCTGGGGGTAGGTGTGTGTGTATACATTTGAGCTTTTTTTTTTTTTTTTTTTTTTAATTAAATATCTCAAGTGTAGAGAAGTCTAAAGAAAAACATTGCAATGCCCTATGCATTCAGCTTTGTTAATTCCTATCACTTTGCCATGTTTGCTCCAGATCTTTTTGTTTGGTTTAATAAATAAATCATTGCAGAACTGGTTGAAACCTCCTTCGCACCCCTCCCTGATGCTATTTTTCTTCTCAGCGCAAGGGCAGCCATCTTACTTAGTTTGGTGTGTGCATGTATCCACAAACAGGATATAGAACTATGGTGCATTTTTTTTATACTTTACATAAATGTTTTCATTCCTTCCGTAATTTGCTTATTTCACTCATTAGGGTATTTTTTTTTGTTTGTTTGATTACTTTTAAAACGTTTTCTTTTAACTTTCCATTTTGACATTTCAGACTTGCAGAACAGTTACAGGAATAGTACCATGAATTCTTGTTTGTATACTCCTTTCGCCAGATTCACCAATTATTAACATTTTGTCACATTTGCTTGTGTGCACTCTTTCTTTCTTCCTCTCTCACTTTTTTTCTTTTTTTCTTTTTCTTTTTGTTTTTCGAGATGGGGTCTCACTCTGTCACTGAGGCTGGAGCGCAGTGGTGCGATCACTGCTCACTGCAGCCTCAATCTCCCTGGGCTCAGGTGATCCTTCCACCTCAGCCTCCTGAATAGCTGGGACTACAGGCATGCACCAGCACACCTGGCTTCTAATTTTTTTCTAAACTGTTTGAGAGTAAGTTGTACATATTTTATCTCTTTATCCCACATACTTCAGTGGGTATTTCTCAAGGACAAGGATCAAAATCAAGAAATTAACATTCATGCAATAAACAGAATTTTGCGATTTAACCATCTGTGTAGCATTGATTCTGGCCCTTTTGTTTTCTTTTGTTTGTTTGTTTGTTTTTTTGAGATGTAGTCTTGCTTTGCCCCCAGGCTGGAGTGCAGTGGCGCAATCTCAGCTCACTACAACCTCTGCTTGCCGGGTTTAAGCAATTCTCCTGCCTCAGCCTCCCTCGTAGCTGGGATTACAGGCACCCACCACCACAACTGGCTAATTTTTATATTTTTAGTAGAGACGGGGTTTCACCATGTTGGCCAGGCTGGGCTCGAACTCCTGACCTCAAATGATCCACCTACCTCGGCTTCCCAAAGTGCTGGGATTACAGGCCTGAGCCACTGCGCCTGGCCCCTGGCCCTTTTCTTTTATTGATAAATAATAGGTGTACATATTTTGGGGGTACATATGATCTTCTGACACATTCATATAATGTATCAGAATCAAAGCAGGGAATTGGGATATCCATCACCTTAAATATTTATCTTTTCTTTATGTTGGGAACATTCGAATTATTCTCTACTTGCTGTTGTGAAATATCCAATAGATGAATGTTTACTATAGCCACTCCACTGATTTATTGCATTTCCTGCCTTTTAACAGCTGTGTGATTGTCCAGGGTGGACTGAGTCCCAGCTTTGTTTATCCATTCTGCTGTGGCGGCCCTTGGCTTTCCTCATTTTCTCCTTGTAGTAAATGCTGTAGCAGCAGTGGCCATCTGTAAACATGTAAACGCGGGTGTCCGGGGAATCTGGGCTCCAGCATTTCTTCTCTCTTTTTTTTTTTTTTTTGAGACGGAGTCTCGTTCTGTCGCCCAGGCTGGAGTGCAGTGGCGCGATCTCGGCTCACTGCAAGCTCCGCCTCCCGGGTTTACGCCATTCTCCTGCCTCAGCCTCCCGAGTAGCTGGGACTACAGGCGCCCGCCATCTCGCCCGGCTAGTTTTTTGTATTTTTTTAGTAGACACGGAGTTTCACCGTGTAGACCAGGATGGTCTCGATCTCCTGACCTCGTGATCCACCCGTCTTGGCCTCCCAAAGTGCTGGGATTACAATTTCTTCTCTTTTAAATTTTGATAGATGGTCATGATAGTGGGCGCACCTGTTTTCATTCTCTGGGGAGCTTTAGCCCCCCCCCCCCCCCCCCCCCCCCCCCCCCCCCCCCCCCCCCCCCCCCCCCCCCCCCCCCCCCCCCCCCCAGCCTCAGACCATTCCTCCTGTGGTAGGGAGTGAGAACAGTTGGGGTGAGTAGGGCCTGTTTGGGGGAATGAGATGTCCCTGGTGGCCTAGGTTGGCCAGTGTCCCCAAAGCAACAGGTGTCCCTGGGAGAGACAGGGCATGACCACATGTGTGGTTGCTACATCCAGAAAAATGTGACCTATTAGAAGTGTTATAATGGGCCAGGTATTACCAGCTCCATTGTACAGATAAGAAAAGTATTTAAGGTGATTTTTATTTATTTTACTATTATTACTATTGAGACAGGGCCTTGCTCTGTCACCCAGGCTGGAATGCAGTGGTGTGAACACAGCTCACTGCAGCCTCGACCTCCTAGGCTCAAGCGATCCTCCTGCCTCAGCCTTCTGAGTAGCTGGGACCATAGGTGCACACCACTGTGTCTGATTATTTTAATTTCTTAAATTTTTATTTAAAATTATTTAAATAATTATTTTAATTAATTGATTATTTTAATTCTTTGTAGAGATAGTGTCTCACCACATTGCCCAAGCTGGTCTCAAACTCCTCAACTCTAGCAGTCCTCCCACCTCAGCCTTCCAAAGTGCTGGGATTACAGGCGTGAATCACTGTGCCTGGCCTATTTAAGATGATTTTTTTCTTTTTTGAGAGAGAGTCTTGCTGTGTCACCCAGGCTGGAGTTCAGTGGCACGATCTTAGCTCACTGCAACCTCTGCCTTCCCGGTTCAAGTGTTTCTACTGCCTCAGCCTTCTAAGTAGCTGATATTACAGGCATGTGCAGCCATACCCAGCTATATTTTTTTTATTTTTAGTAGAGACAGGGTTTCACCACGTTGGCCAGGCTGGTCTCAAACTCCTGAGCTCAGGTGATGCACCCGCCTTGGCCTCCTAAAGTGCTGGGATTACAGGCATGAGTCACTGCACCTGGCCTATTTAAGATGATTTTAAATCATGTTAACAATGCGTAATTATTATAAAAATTTGAAACAAACCCCCTTAACTTCTCTGAAATAAGTCTAATGACATCTTTCATAGCCTTCTGGAAATTATTTCTATGTATATTTCTATGTCACTGTGTGTGTTTGTATTCCCAAGTGGAATAATGAACATTATTGAACACATGAAATTTTTTTTAAACTTTCAAGAGCTGGAAGAGTAAAGTGGTGAGAAGCATAGACTCTGGAGCCAGAGTGCCAGGGTTTGAATCGCAGTTCTGTCACTTCCTGGCGTGTGACCTTTGGTGAATTATTTAACCTCTCTGTGCCTCTGTGTCTTCGTCTTTACATGAGACCACTAGGGGTAGGGTAGGTATATTCGGTTCCTAGGGCTGCAGTAGCAAGTTACCACTAACTTTGCAGCTTAAAGCAGCAGAAATTTATTTTCTTGTGGTTCTCAAGGCCAGAAATCCAAAACCAAGGTTTCAGCTGGGCAGGTTCCATCTGGAGGCTTTAAGGGAGGATCCATCCCATGCCTCTCCCCCAGCTCCTGGTAGTGGCTGTCTACCTCTGGCACTCCTTGGCTTGAGGCGTCATAACTCCAGTCTCTGCCTCTGCCTTCACACAGATCTCATCTGTGTCTCTCTGTCTTCTTACAGGGACACCTCTCATTGGAGTCTCACTCTAAATTTAGGAGGATCTCATCTCAGTAGCCTAAATTATATCTGCAAAGATCCTTTTCCCAAATAAGGTCACATGTACAAGTACTGGGGTTAGGATTTGGACATGTCTTCTCATGGGACACAGTTCAACCTCTGAGGTTGAATCAGGCAGGTGTGAGGATGACTGAATTAACAGGATTTGGGGACCCGCAGTGGGCACGGTATGGCGTGGACTATGAATACATGAAACAGGCAAGTGGCTGCCCTGGCTGGCATCACCAGGGCTCCTTCCCACGCCGGCCCCTGCACTCCCTCTGTGTTCTCATGGTGCTTTGTCCAGAGGGACCTGGCCATCCTGTAACATTTATCACCAGAGCCACACTGGCTTCTACTGACCCGAGAGCCCTCTAAGCCCAGGGACCAGGCCTCTCCATTCCTATAGCCTCCTTTGTCTTGTTGAAGCTGGGAGGCCACCCTGCCTTGGGTCAGGATGGTAGGAGGGGTAGTAACGGCCTTTTCCGGTCCTCCCTTTCCGTCACACACTCCCCCCTCCCACTCCCTGGCATGTCCTGGCCAAGTCTATACAGGAAGGCCTCGGTTCCCACCGTGAGGCTGCATTGGAACTCTCTCAGCTGCTTCCTGGGGCTGACATGGGCAGCCCGAAGCCGGCACCCTGTGGAGCTGGGAAACTTCTGCGCCTTTCCCCTACCCCTAATAGGCAGCATCTAGTCAGGGCCATACACCCCAAGCTGCCATACTCATCGCTCTGTCCCCACACTTGGTCAGCCCCTTGGGCCAGCTCTCCACCCTGGAGTGGAGCTTCCCTCTTCTACCCGCCTGGCTGAATAGGCCTGAATGTAGACACAGGCACTATGCCCAGGAGCTGGGCACACTCAAGGCAATTCCCGCCCTCCTTTAGGGAACTGGTGAGAAAATCCCCATAGAAGCTGAGAGGTTGAGTCCTGCAGCCCAGGAGCTGGGTTTTCCTGAGTGTCTGCTGGCACTGCGTCTGGCAGGGCGGTCTGGGTGGGTGTCCGGCGGCAGCCGTAGGATCAGAAGCCTGTGGGCCTGCTGCTCTGAGCTCACTGCTCTATTCTCCGTGAGTGGGAGAACAACCCGTTGTAGAGCAATTTCTCTTTCTGGTGGAGCTGCTGCAAAGCTTCCAAGGCTCTAACAACGCCTTTCATTATTCAGGGTCCCCGGTTCTGCCTTTGCAGGGTCCTTAGCGGAGCTGGAGTCAACTGGTAAGAGGGAGAGCGTGGGCGTCGAAGTAGCCGGCTCTGCCAACAGATGGCTGATCCGATGCTGGGTGGGCTTAGCGACGGTTCCTGGCAGTTGGAGCTGCTATGGCCAGGCCAGTTGATAAGAGTCATCATAGCTGTAAAACAAAGCCTGCGTGTCACCCACTCTGGGCAATTCCATCTTTGCCATCCTGCCCCAAGTGCCGTCCTTGGCACGGACATTTTCCAATCGGAAATGGACACCCGGGAACTCCAGTGACCTGTGGCAGCTGCCTGGCTCTGCCACCCTTCTTAGGCCTGGACGGAGAAGATGCCATGTCACTTTGTCCCTTAAGAGCCCTGTTACTTCTGGGACCCAGTTCAAGGTCCATACTTCCCTAACTCCCGCTGTTTCTTCTCTAACTTCTAGACATTGCTCGAAGCCAAGGGGCTGCAGCCTTTGACCTTTTACAGATTCCTCTCCACCCGGAGATCCTTGCATCTGCCTACCCTCCTGGGGGCCCTGAGCAGGTCTCTGGGAGGGCCCTTTGTTCCAGCCACACTGGACCACCCAGAGGGGAATGAGAGCATCACAAGGGTTGGGCAATTCCTGGAAAGCTGAGGCTTAGGGGCCTTTGTCCTCGTTGGTGTTTAGTCTGAGCCCGCAGGCTGGCACCTTCAGCCCTCAGTGCTCCGAGGGGCCTGGAGGTGCCTGGGATGATCCTAGGCCTTGTTGTCTTTGCACAGGGTGGGAAAGGGATCCTTCCAGTGGTTTGTTTCTCTGTCTGTGCCAAGCCGTGTGGTTCCCAGGCACTTGAAATTGTGGGTTACCCTGGGGACAGATGTTCGGCACAAGACAAGCAACACACAGATGTGGGCCGCAGTCACGTCAATCAAATGTGCTTAGTCCCAAAATCAAGGCTTTAAAGTGAGAGAACTGTAGCAGGAAGAGGAAGAAGCATTTATAACTTGGGGGTTGGAGGGTTGGAAAAACTGTAACATTTACTGAATAGTGTGTCAGGCACTATGCTATCTAGTTGACAACTCATGAAATTTTCCCAGTAACCCTCTTAAATAAAGACAACTACGTTGTTTTTACTTATTTTTATTTTTGTTTAATTTTATTTATTTATTTATTTATTTATTCATTCATTCATTCATTCATTCATTTTGAGACAGGGTCTTGTTCTGTTACCCAGGCTGGAATACAGTGAGGCGATCTCAGCTCAATGCAGCCTCCACCTCCAGGCTCAAGCAGTCCTCCTACTTTAGCTTCCTGAGTATCTGGAACTGCATGGGGCACATGCCATCATGCCTGGCTAATTTTTCAAAAAATTTTTTGTAGAGATGTGGTCTCACTATATTTCCCAGGCTGGTCTCAAACTCCTGGGCTCAGACAACCTTCCTGCCTTAACCTTAATCCCAAAATGTTTGGATTACAGGTGTGAGCCACAGCGCCCAGCTTATTATGTTTTCACAGGTGATTAAACTGAAGCCCAGAGAGGTACAGTATTAATAACTGGCCAGAGGTCACACAGCCTGCATTCAAACCCAAGGCTTCTAATACAGCTGGCAGGCTTCATCTGAAGCGGACTTAAAGGATGCGAAGAACTGTTTTCCCAGTAGTTCACTATTAAAAATTTAGAAGATACAGAAGCCTTGAAAGAACTTTGCAGTAAACACCCATACACCCACCAGTAACCCTCAGTGTTTTTCTCTGTTTTGTTACATATCTTTACCCATCCATGAATGTACCTTATTTTTTAATGTATTTCATAGAAAGCTGCAGACCACCCCCTGAATGTTAGCATGACTAACTAGAGTTAACTAGAGTTTAGTATTTAGTTAGGATTATCTTTTATTCTTTTGGTGTAAAATTTGCATGTGGTAAAAGTGAATGCACACATCTAAGTACACTGTTTGAACTTCATATAAATGGATTCATGCCATATGTACTTTTTTGCATTTGGCTTCTTTGACTCAGCATAATGCTTCTGAGATTCATTCATGTGGTTGTGCATATGGATAATTCCTTTTCATTGCTGACTACTGGCCCATTGTGTGGACATGCCACAGTTTCTTTATCCATTCCGCCACTGATGGGCACTGGAACCAGGTTGTATTGAGGTATTAGGAGGAGAGCTGCTTTGACATTTGTGTGCAAGTCTTTCTGCACATATACTTTCATTTCCCTCTGTTGTATACCCAGGAGTGGAATCACTGGGCTACAGGGTAGGTATATGTTTAGGTTTATTAAAAAGTGCCATATCTTTGTCTAAAGTGCTTGTACCAATGTACGTTCTCCCCAAGAGTACACTAGCATTCTGATTACTTCCCATTCTCACCACTATGTGATATTGTCAGTCATTTTAATTTTAGCCATTCTAGTGGTTGTGCCGTGGTATCGCATTGTGGTTTTAATTTGCATTTCCCTAATGACTAATGACTTTGAGCTCTTTTTCACCTGCTTATTGTCCATTTGTATGTCTTCTTCTTTGAAGTATCTGTTCAAATCTCTTGCCCATTTTGAAAATTGATTTGCTTGCTCTCTGTTGGATGTATGTTTTGCAAATATTTTTCCCCCAGCCTGAGGGGCAGAAGTTTTAAATTGTGATGCAGTCTAACTTATCTATTTTTTCTTTTATGATCATTGCTTTCTATGTCTGGTTTAATACTTTTGCCTACCAGTTGGAAATAATCTTGGGAGGAAGAAATAGACCCTGAAGGAGGTGCAGGTGGACAGAGCAGCATGAGCGTGGGCTCCAGGTGGAGAAGTGCACATTCTCTTGGATGATGGAGAGGAGCCCTTTGTAGGGGGTGTCTGAGGTTGAGAGGCAGAGGCTCAGAAAGGGAATGCCTTAAACATGAGAGGACTGGACTGGATTCTTTAGACGGTAGAATCCATTGCAAGTTTTAGAGCGGGAAGAGACGTGATCACAAGACAGTGAAATGTACAGTCCTCGTGATGTTGGAGCCTGGGGCAGAGTTTCCACTCGGTCACCCTGAGAGCAGTAGCCTCGTGCTTCAGGATGCAGGTGGGACTGCTGGGCTGGCAAGCAGGTTTATCACTGTGGATTCCTGCAGACCCTCCTGGGCCTTGAGACTACCCAGGTCCCCCCACATCTCCATGGGCCCATTTATTCTTGCCAAGGAAGCCTGAGTGCTTGGCTAGGCATGTAGCTAGCTGGAAGCCCAGCCCCTTCCCCCAGCCCTGGGGAGGGCTTATACATGTGGATTTAGAGCCAGTGCTCCCTGTGGCTCCAGATGCTCATGGGACCCTCCCCCTGCCCCCTCTGCCCTCACCTCCTCCCACTCTCACCCGTCTCTCACTGTCCCTCCTTGCATTTGCTCCAGGAGCAGGAACTGGAGGCTTGGGAGTTTGCTTTTCCTCCTACCCAGAAATCACTTCCCCAGATACCTGCAGCCAGGCATTTATTCCACAATCACCTTTTCCGGGCGTCTTCCCTGGCCACCCAGTTTGGAACTGTCCCCCGTCCCCTTTCCTCTTCTTCTTTGGTGGTATTACCATCTGACATCCTCTAGTCACCCATTTGCCTTGTTTATTGCCCATCTACTCCCCTAGAATGTAAATACCATGAAGGTTTCGGGGTTGTTTTTTAACTCTTTTGTTCACTGCTCTAACCTGTGCCTGCAACAGCATTTGACATTGGCAGGTCCACAGAAACTAAGCACGGCCCGAGTGAATGAGAGGCCCACCCTCTCCTTACTCCCGGAACCTCTCTGTTTGATTGCAGCTTTGGTTCTGCAGGTAAAAAAAAAAAAAAAAAAAATGAGGATGAGCCCAGGTCACACCTAGGGCCACCCAGCAAATAGAGGAAGCTTCCTTCTCCCAGTCCCCATTGCACAGATGAGGAAACAGACTTCGAGAGGGAGTGGCTAAGTGCTAAGCCATAGTTTGTGGCAAAGAAGAAATGAAGCCAATTGCCCTGACTCCCTGCTATTGAAAGTCCTAATTGGCCTGGGGGAGGCTGGGGCCCAGGCAGGGATGTTTAAGGATGATTATAGCGTCTTTTGGTGCCAGAACATATCTTTGTGTTTCCAAGTGGGGTTGGAGAAGCCTGCAGCCCAGGGGGTTTCTTTTCTTTTCTGGGAAATTCAGACCTCCATCATTTTAACTTTTCCCACACGAGATGCTGGGACCACACTCAGGGCCTGGGAAGTGGTTACATCAGTATCAGCCAGGCCGCCCTGGCCTTGAGCTCCAAGTGAGACTGTTCGGCCCCAATTCCACAGCCTGTGGACTTGCACAGAGCCGTCCTACCCCGCCCCCACCAGCCCCAGGATTCCTGCCATTCTCCGGGACACTCATGTCTTCCTGGTGACCTGGCTCCTTCTTCTATGTAGGCTGCAGGCTGTGGACTAAGAGGAGAAATCCACAGGCAGCCAGGAGCACACACAACATTCATGAGGGTCAAGGCTCCCCGGAGGATGTGGGAGGGAATTTTCTCCCCGGGTGCAGACAACTTCACACTGACCTTCACACACCCCTCCTCATGACAGGCAGTCCCAGTCAGTGCTCTCAAAAACCCACTGCTGAAAATGCACAACACTGCTGCGCCTGTTTAATCCAACGCTGCCTAACCCCTCCACCACCCTGAGAACCCCCAGGGCCCCCAGAGCCCCGCCCACAGGGGTAGTTCCACTTTCCTGTGCCCTTTTACAGGGCTTACCCTGGCCTCATCCCCCGCCTCCTCCGAGAGTCTCCTTACAGCACATGCCCTGGATGCTTCTGGAACCAATGCCAACCTTGATCCCTGGTACCCCTGGGCAGCATCACAGAGACACAGGGCAAGATGGAAGGCACCACCCACAGCTTCGTGGCTTTCTGAGTACCCTCGTCTGTCTGATTAAGGCTTTCACCCCTGCAGGTACCTTGAGAGACCTGGTGCCTTCGGTAGAAAGTAGACGGATCTTCCGGCCCACCCGACTCAGGATGTGAGGCTCCGAGATGTTGTTCCTCCTTGTCTGAAATCAAAACCAGCGTGTGTGTGTTGGGATGCGGAAGGCAAACATGAGGGTCTTGGGGCGGGTCTGGGATCTCTTAAACCAGACAGAACCGTAAACAGTAGGCAGAGCCCATTTCCCAGCAAAGCCCTCAGTTTGATTTTGCTGTTTCTTGGGTCTGTGATCCTCCTTCCCCCACTGTGCTGTGTTGACACATCCTCAGGTACTGTTGACTGGGAAGGGGTAAGAAGGAACTTTCTAGAACTGTCCTATATCAGCACCATCCAATGGAAATCTAATGCAAGCCACATATGTCATTCTAAATGTTCTAGCAGCCATAATAAAACAGGCAAGGTAATTTTAATAATGTTTTATTTAACCTGACACATTTAAAATATCTTGCTGGGTGTGATGGTTCATACCTGTAATCCCAGCACATTGGGAGACCAAGGTGGGTGGGTCACTTGAGGTCAGGAGTTCAAGACCAGTCTGGCCAACATGGTGAAACCCCGTCTCTACTAAAAAAAATACAAAACTTAGCTGGGCGTGGTGGTGCACACCTGTAATTCCAGCTACTTGGGAGGTTGAAGCAGGAGGATCACTTGACCCCAAGAGGCAGAGGCTGTAGTAAGCTGAGATCATGCCACTGCATTCTAGCCTGCGCAACAGAGCAAGAATCTGTCTTAAAAAAAAATTATCTTGACATGTAAACAATAAAAATATTAATGAGCTATTTTACATTCTTTTTGTCTTTGAAATCCTGTGTATATCTTGTGCTTACAGTACTTGTCAATTCAGACAAGCCACTTTTAAGAGCTCAATAATCACTTCTGGCTAGTGGCTATGGCAGCGCAGATCTCGCTATCTTGATCTGGGTGGTAGTTACACAGGTGTAGACATGTGTAAAAATGTGGCTAGCTGTACACTCAAGATGTGTGCATTTCACTGTGTGTGTTACTCTTTAAAAGTTTTTAAAAATCCTCTTCAAGGCTCTGCTCAAATGCCACCCATTTTCCTCAACCCACCCTGGGTTGCAATTAGCTACTTCTGTTGCATTGTGCTTCTGTTAGATTTATACTTGTACTCTAGCTGTGTCTCGCCGTTTCCTCACAGACTGAAGTCTTGGCTCTCACAGACCCAAGAAACAGCAAAATCAAACTGAGGGCTTCGCTGGGAAATGGGCATTGCCTACTGTTGACAGTTCTGTCTGGTTTAAGAGATCCCAGACTTGGCCGGGCGCGGTGGCTCAAGCCTATAATCCCAGCACTTTGGGAGGCTGAGACGGGCAGATCACGAGGTCAGGAGATCGTAGACCATCCTGGCTAACACAGTGAAACCCCGTCTCTACTAAAAAAACACAAAAAACTAGCCAGACGAGGTGGCGGGCGCCTGTAGTCCCAGCTACTCCGGAGGCTGAGGCAGGAGAATGGCGTGAACCCAGGAGGCGGAGTTTGCGGTAAGCCGAGATCCACTGCACTCCAGCCTGGGTGACAAAGCGCGACCCCACCAAAAAAAAAAAAAAAAAAAAAGAGAGATCCCAGACTCTCCCCAAGACCCTGACATTTGCCTACCCCATCCCAACACAGGCTGGTTCTGATTCCAGAAAAGGAGGAACAACATCTTGGAGCCTCACATCCTGAGTCAGGTGGGCTGAGGTGTGTTTCCTATATAAGCGCCCTAAGGTGAAGACCTTGGTTTGTTGATTTTTTTTTTTTTTAATTCTCCAGAGGGCCACAGACTTCCTAATGCTGAATAAGTAAGCATGGCTGAATGGAATCCCCAGGTGTTGTAAACCCTCTCTGGGTTGGCTGCAGGATGGCTGATCATTTGACTCTGTTTTTCAGTCCGGTTCCAGTTGTTGGCAAAGGAGAGGAAGAGGAAGAGGAAGATGGCATGGGGCTTTGTCTGCCAGCCACCCCGAAGAACTGCCTTCCTCGCCGCCGGGGCATCAGCATCCTGGAGAAGCTCATCAAAACATGCCCGGTGTGGCTGCAGCTGAGTCTGGGCCAGGCAGAGGTGGCCAGGATCCTGCACCGGGTGGTGGCCGGGGTGAGTGGGGCTGTCTCCCATTGGTAGGCACACACACACCTGTGAGGAACTCAGGCGTGCTCCACACCTGCCCTGGCTCCCACATGGAAACAGCTACCACACAGATGGCTACCTGTTTATTTCCCTTTCCTATATTTGTCAGCTTTTTGACCACAATTTTTTCCCAGAACACAGACATGGGGGGCTGGTGAGAGGCCTGGTTTCTGCTTTGGGGAGCAGCTGTTCATGGCTGGAGAGCAGGGAGTGGGTGGCTTGCAGGCTCTCTGGGCATTTGGGCACCTGAGAGGCAGGACTGATGCAGTCAGGAGGACCATGCTGGCCTGCTCTGACTTTGAGAGCTCAGCCAGGCATCCAGGGTCTAGAGAGCGTCAATCAGAACTAGGGTAAAAAAGTGGCTTTATGCTCCCTGTTTTACATATGCAAATAAGGGGCTGTGTGATGGAGTCAAAAGATGTTTTGGAGGTCAGGCTCTGTGAGTTGGGCATGCGGCTTAAATTTTCTAAGCCTCACTTTTGTTGCTTTGAAATAGGGGCATTCACACTGCCCCCAAGGCTCTTGTTCATATTGCATGGGAAGACAGATGATGGATGAATGGATGGATGGATGGACAGATGGACGGACAGACAGACAGATGCACAGATAGATGGATAGACATATGGACATACAGACAAATAAACAACATATAAGCAGGTGATAGATGATGAAATATGAGTCAGAGCTCATCATATGTTCCTTTCACCTCCCACACACATTTTCTCCTGTACGATGCTTCCTTTTAAAAACAACTTGAATTTGTTTAATTACCAAAGTGATACACATGTATGTTCATCATTTAACAAAAACCCAAGCTGGACAGAAATGTAAAAAGTAAAGATCTTTTCCACCTACTCTAACCAAACTCACTCCCCAGAAGTTTTTTCTTTTTTTAATTGAGATGAAATTCATATAACATAAAATTAGCCATTTAAAAGTATACAGTTCAGTGACATTTAGTACAGACACAATGTGGTACAACCACCACCTCATCTATTTAGTTCCAAAACATCTCATCATTCAAAACAAAGCCCCACGCTCCCCCCACCCTTCCCCTCCTGCAGCCCCGTAACCACCAGTCTGCCTCCAAAGTCACATTGCATGCGTTACGTCTGTCCGCACATTTTCCGTGCGTGTTAATGCCTCTATAGCAGCAAGCATTCACTGAGTACTTGCTTTGCTCCAGGCAGTCTTGCAAGTTCTTCATGTGAATCTGCCCATTTAACCTCACAGCAGCCCTAGGAGGTAGACGTTGCCGCCTTACCCATTTTATAGATGAGGTAACTGCAGTACAAAGACATTGAGTGCCCTCCCCCAGGGGACACAGTGAGTAAATAGCAGAGTGGGAATCTGGACCCAGGCAGTCTGGGTGCCCTGTGCTGTGTTGAGCACACAAGTCTTATTTGGCTTAGCTAGACTCATGTCCCCCAGCCACTGTGTACTTTTGATGGTCTCTCCCCTGCTGTGGTTGTGGAACTTGTCTGCCTCCCAGGAAGAGTCCAGACGTGTAAGTACAGGGCTCAGATGGCGAATGGACTCGTTCGCCTCAGACTAGGTAAAATGCATCAAATCGCCAGTTGGACCTGAAAATCGGAATTACCAGAACTTATCGGGCCTTCTGCCAAGTCCCAACCTCCCCTTGCCACAGAGGCCCCGTCACAGGGAGTGGGGACTGTGGTGGCCGGGAAGCACTGCAGTGTCCTGCCAAGACCAGGCAGACTACTGGCCTGGCAAGGACTGGTAGAAAATAAAACCAGGGTCTCCTGGCAGTGGGTGTTCAGCCGGCACCCCCTCTGATCCCCAGCTGCCCTGATAGGTGCTCAGAAATGAGCTTCCCACCCCTGCTGGGAGGATGCAGCTCAAAACCAGCCCAAGGGGAAAGTTTTTGATGCCAAGGGACGACCATGTTCTGGATTTTTCTTGGTCATCAAGAAGGGCGTGTCCAGAGCAAGTGTGTGGATGGGAATTACCAGACAGTGGGGGGTGGTCCCAAGAGAAGGTGCTGGCTCTCCAGAGCAAGCTGGGTGGGGCATAGTCATGACTGCTCTGTCAAAAGATTCAGTCCTCTCTTCAGAAACTTAGCCTGGGCGAGGTGGCTCATGCCACCTCATTTTAGGAGGCCACAGCAGGGGAATTCCTCGAACCCAGGAGTTCAAGACCAGCCTGGGCAACATGGCGAGACCCCATCTCTACAAAAAATACAAAAATTAGCCAGGCACAGTGGCGCGAACCTGTAATCCCAGCTACTCGGGAGGCTGAGGTGTGAGAATCACTTGAACCTGGGAGGTAGAAGTTGCAGTGAGCCCAGATCACGCCACTGCACTCCAGCCCAGGTGACAGAGTGAGACTGACAAAAAAAAAAAAAAAAAAAGAAAAAAAAAAGATTAAAAAGTTTAAAATAAGTACAACTGAAAATAACTGTAGTGGTTCCTTTTGGAGAATGCTTAGTAATTCCAGGCTCTGTGCTTTGCAGATACCATCTTGCAGTCATCCTGTGAGGTCAACTCGGCCATTATACCCATTTTACAGATAATGAAACTGAGGCTAAGAGGAGTGCTTTAGTTTGGGTTTCCCCAGAAGCAGACCCTGAGACAAGGATTTGAGTGCAAGTGGATTATTTGGGTAGCAACCCCAGGAAGCACCAGTAGGGGAACCAAGCCAGGGGAAGGGACTGATGCCAATAAAAGGTACATTGTCATGAGAGTTACCCTTGGGGGCAACTGGAGCTGAATCCTGCTGGGGAACTCTGGGAGCCAGTGTGGAACACACATCTCGTGGTTATCCCACCCGAGGGGTGATGGAGCTCATATTATTCACCAACTCCTGATAGTCGTGAGCTGTGAGGATGCATCTTCCAGCACATTCTCTCTTCCTTTTTTTTTCTTTTCCTTTCTTTTCTTTTTTCTTTTTTTGTGAGACAGAGTCTTGCTCTGTTGCCCAGGCTGCAGTGCAGTGGCACAATCTCAGCTCACTGCAACCTCCACCTCCTGGGTTCAAGCAATTCTCCTGCCTCAGCCTCCTGAGTAGCTGAGACTACAGGCATGTGCCACCACACCTGGCTAATTTTGTATTTTTAGTAGAGATAGGGTTTCACCATGTTGGCCAGGCTGGTCTCGAACTCCTGACCTCAGGGGATCCTCCCGCCTCGGCCTCCCAAAGTGCTGGGAGTACAGGTGTGAGCCACCATGCCCGGCCCCCTTCTCTCTTCCTGGACTGTAAGATCTGACTCTTGCCAGAAATGGTCCTTGGGTGAAGAGATGCAGAGCTGGCTAGTGGAAGGAGGGCTGGAGTCGACTAAAAAGATAAGGCTCCACAGGGATGGGTGGGACACCAGCCATACCTACCACTAGAGTGGGCTAACTTTCCCAGATATCATACAGCTAGTGAGGTACAGGGCTGAGGTTTGAACCGAGGCCTAGCAAGGCTCAAGCCCATCCCTCCAGAAGTGAGTAGCAGGAAAGACATGAAGGTAATTTTCTGAGATCAACCAGTACTGAATGGGTTTGGATATGAGCCACGTTTATAAAGATGGGTAAGATACAGTCTTACCACTGTCTTCTCCAAGGGTCGGGTGGGGACTCCATGCACAAATAGGAGCTATAAAGGTACCAGGAGGGGATAGCTAAGTGCTTTGTGAAAGGCAGTGCGGCGAGTTACCTGGAGCAGGAAGAGAGCACATCCAGGTGGGGTGATCTGGGCAGACTTCCTGGAGGAGGCAGACACCAAGCTGGGTCATGAAGGATGTATCGGCAGGATGGGATGGGGGAGCTCACAGAGTCTGCTAGAGAGTAGCGCGTGATGGAACAGCAAGGGCTAAGGCCCAGAGGTGGACGTGAGCCTGGCTGGGGCCCTTGAGGATGAAAGAGAGTGGCGGGATTAGAGCCTGCTGGAACCCTGGAGAGCAGGACCAAGTTGCATTCATCTACCTGTGACACCATTGACTGATTCGGGTCTGGGAGCACAGAGTGAGCCTGGCACTGATTGTTCACTGGAACAAATGAATGAGGACAGCAGGTGTGCAGGTCTACTTCTTCCAAACGGACAAAGCCAGGCTAGGCTGCTCAGGGCCTGTGGCAAGAGGCAAAGGTCATGGGACTTAGTTCATTTTCTAGGTGAGCACAAGTTAAAGCAAGGCCTTAGGGCTTAATCCCAGCCTCAGTGGTGCAAGAAGCCCCGACACTCCTTCAGCCCCGGCAGGGGAGGCACCCAGGCAGCCGAGGCCCAGAGAACACTGCTACAATCCAGGTGCTGAGTATAGAAGCTGTTGAGACTGCAGGTGATTGCACTAAATGAATCAACCATTCCCTTCCCACTGCCGCCCATTCTCCACCCGCTTCTGAGGGCGCAGCAGCTGGGTCAGCCCTGAGAACAGCAGAGTGGAGGAACTGTGCCATCTGTTGCCTTCCCTGCTGTCTGTCTTTACGCCCCACTCCTCCCGTGCACCTCTATATTTTCAAGCATAAGGAAGGCCCTGAGTGCATGTGCTGGTACAAAGATTGGCAACTTTTACCCAGTTGCTATATGCATGATCTTACTTGATCCTCAGCAATTTCTATCAGGTAGGCGTTAGTGTTCCCATTTTCAGATGAGGAAACAGAGGCACAGAGAAGTCAACTCATTTGCCTGAAGTCACACAGCTGGTGAAAGCAGAGTCTGTGTGGTGTGATCTTCAGCTGGCAAGGCCCTTTGCTACACAATAGCGCTCCCACGGAACCGGCATCCATGCAACGATGTCATTGTTTCTAAAGATACACTAGGCTGGGCACGGTGGCTCATGCCTATAATCCCAGCCCTTTGGGAGGCCAAGGAGGGTGGATCACCTGAGGTCAGGAGTTC
>NC_045439.1:13800477-13900852 GCF_002776525.5 Piliocolobus tephrosceles | reverse complement strand
ATAGGTGGTCCCCAGGCTGTGGGAACTCAAAAGGTCTTCAGAGACCACCTAGGTCTACCCCTGCTGGCACCGATGAGACATAGTGCTTCACTGTATCTGGCGCTGGTGCTCAGGAGGCTGGAGATCCAGGCCCTTTGTTCCAAATATCTGTATGACCTTGACCACATCCCTCCCTTTCCCTGCTATCCACCTCCCCTCCTTGCAGCCTGCTTCTCTGATAAGGTTTTGGGAACATATTGGCCCATTTTTTGATTTGTGTGTATCCAGAAGCAAGGCAACCAACCAACAGCCACCTTTATTCTGCATTCAGGCTGATTTTTTAAAAAATTTTATTTTAGAATAGTTTTAGATTTACAGAAAAGTTGCAAAGATGGTACAAGGAGTTCTCATATACTCCACACCAGTTTCCCCCGTTGTTAACATCTAGCATTAGTGTGGTACATTCACCACAATTAAGAAACTGATCTTGATACATTAGTATTAACTAAAGCCCGTACTTTATTCAGATTTCCTGAGTTTTGTTTTGTTTTGTTTTTGAGACAGGTCTTGCTCTGTCACCCAAGCTGGAGTGCAGTGGTGCAATTACGGCTCACTGCAGCCTACCTCCTAGGCTCAAGTGATTCTCCTTTCTCAGTTTCCTGAGTAGCTGGGATTACAGGCACACACTACCATGCCCAGCTAATTTAGTTTTTACTTTTTGTAGACATGAGATCTCCCTATGTTGCCCAGGCTGGTCTTGAACTCCTGGGCTCAAGCAATCCTCCCACCTCGGCCTCCCATACCGCTGGAAATACAGGCATAAGCCACCAAGCCTGGCCATCTTTTACCTAACAACTTTTTTCTGCTCCTGGATCACATCCCATGTTACATTTAGTCATCTTATCTCCTTAGGCTTCTCTTGGCTGTGACATTTGCTCAGACTTCCTTTGTTTTTGATGACGTTGGCAGTTTTGAGGAACGGTGATGAGGTATTTTGTAGAACGTTCCTCGATCAGGACTTGTCTGATGGTTAGACTGGGGTTAGGGATTTGGGGAAGACCACAGTGGTAAAATATTCTAATCACATCACATGAAGGCAACAGACTCTCAGAATGACTTACCACTGGTGATGTTGACCTTGATCAACTGCTGAGGTTGTGTTCGCAGGGTTTCTGCACTTCAAAGTGACTCTTTCTCCCACTGCCTCTCTAGACTGTACTTTTTGGAAGGCAGTCGGTGTGCTCAGCCCGCCTTTAAGGAATGGGGAATTATACTCCACCTCCTTGATTTGGTATCTAATATACTATTTGGAATTTATCTGTGCGAGAGATTTGCCTCTTCTCTCCCATCTATTTATTAAGCCCTTTACTTATATCATTGTGGAATCAGGGGTACTTTTATACTTTGGACTATAATCCAATATTACTTTAATTATTTTGTTTTCAAAGTGTTCCAACTTTGGCCCCTGGGAGTCTTTCAGTTGGCTCCTGTATGCCTTTGACACACCACCCTCACTGTGCATGTGGGTGTGTGTTTTGTTTTTTGGAACACGTCGTTATTTCCTGGCCATACAAGACACTCCACGCTCATCTTATATATTTCCTGCCCCAGTCCTAGAATCAGCCATTTCTCTAAGAAGCCCTCGTTCCTTTTATAGAGAATGATATTAGGAACCAAGATCTGGGCACCATGGGTGTTTGTTGCTACTGGAGAGTCAGTTGCTTCTAGGCCAAGGTGGTTTTTAATAAAAGAAACCTCTTTTAAGGTTGCTTTTGGTGGTGAAGGAGGTAAAGGGTTGGCTTAAAAGTTGTAGTAACCTGAGTTGTGATATGGACCAGCCATCTAGGTGGTTCAAAGCACCCTTCCTAGGTGTGAACCCAAGGAGTACCAATTCTGTTCAGTATTAGTTTGGTAAAGACCTTCAGTGGGCCAGGTGCAGTGGCTCATGCCTGTAATCCCAGCACTTTGGGAGGCCGAGGCGGGTGGATCACCTGAGGTTAGGAGTTCAAGACTAGCCTGGCCAACATGGTGAAACCCCATCTCTGCTTAAAATAGAAAAAAATAGCCAGGAGTGGTGGCAGGCATCTGTAATCCCAGCTACTTGGGAGGCTGAGGCAGAAGAATCGCTTGAACCCGGGAGGTTGCAGTGAGAAAAGATTGCACTACTACACTCCAGCCCGGGCAACAAGAGCAAAACTCCGTCTAAAAAAAAAAAAAAAAAAACCTTCAGTGAAGCGCCTCTGTTGTGAGACCAGGGGAAAAGGCATAACCATCAATTATTGCAGGATTACTTTGGACTAAGCACCATCTCTCATTTTTCCAACAACCCTGCAAAACGGGTGTAATCTCTATTCTGTAAGTAAGGAAACTCGGCTCTGAGAAGGTAAGAAGCCTGCCTGAGTCATATGGCTACCAAGTTGTGGAACTTGATTTAAACCCACAAGATTTAAACCCACAACTGACTGTCTCTAAAAGCTTTATAAAAAACAGTGTCTTGGCCTCACCCCCAGAAATGCTTCTCTCTTTGTTTTGGAGTGAGCCTCAGCCATTGGCATGTTTTAAAAGCTTTCTGGGTAATTCTGCCGTGTAGCCAGAGTTGAGAATTGCTGCTCTGTGCTATGCTAATGGGAAAGGTGGGCCTCAGTTTCCCCATATGTAAAATAAAGATATTGGGCAATATGTACCTTTATTACATTTCCAGTCCTTAGTGGTTCTGACGATTTGTGGCTTGACTTTCTTACAGATCTGTGTACACACACACACACGCACACACACACACACACACACCCCTACACCCCTAAGCTCTGTCAGAGTAAGGACTGAGGATATGAGGACCTTTGTCCAGGATGGGCCCCAGCCACTGGACTGCCAACCTCCACAGGCACAACCCTGTGGACGCAGCCTCTCAGAAGAGCCAGCCACTTCTGTTTCTGCCCTAATGGGCATGATTGGAAATTTTCCCCAAGCAGCTGGAAAATAATCCTAAAATAACAAAAGTGGAAAAGCAGATAGCTCTGAATTGTCCAGGCCAAAAATGAATAGTAAAAACAAAACCCCTTATGGTGCATTTAGCTTTGGATTTTTATGTATTTTTTTGGAGAGGAAGAGGGGAATGTGGTGGCTGCATAATTCTCTCCCTAAGCATATCTGTCCCAGCTGTTAGTGAAATAAGTTGGTCTTTCCAAAACTCACCCTGGCTGAAGATAGACAGGAAGAGGGTCTGAAGACTGGCGGTACTGTTTCCTGGATTGCATTAATTTACCATGAAACTCACCCTCTTGCAAGACTCTTAGGGACTGGGAAAGAACCCCAGGGCACTGATGCTAGAAGAGTGTCTTCTAGAAGAAAGGAGTCCTGGAATTGTTCAGCCTACCTCCCTTGTTATGGACTGGAAAAAGCCAGCTCAGAAAGGGGAAGTGACTTGCTCAAGGACACAGAGAAAACCAATGTCAGAATTAGGAAGGACACAAGTGTCTGACCCACAGCCCGGTGCTCTTACCACTGCCCGCTGTTGTTTTGGCAGGGGTTGCATGGGGGAATGCTAACTCTTCAAAGAAAATTGGATTCTCACAGTGGCAAGAGCCCAGCAGTTTGTACAATTGATGGAAAAGGATTTTTCTGTTTTCTGAGGATTCCTAATGCAATGCAGTGAGGGATGAAAAATGGAGGACACACACACACACACACACACACACACACACACACACACAAAGGAACAGCTGACTCAGCAAGGTGTCAGACCAGGCTTGTTCCCAGAGAGGAGAGAGGTTGAGTAAGGACACTGGGCCTAGGAAGTTTTGTTAGTGGCTAATCAGGGAAGGCTTTCAGGAGCAGTGGCAGATAGAGGGTATTACCATGGGCATGAATGTGAACTGCTCTGTTTGTAGGAACCCCGGGCAGCCCCCTGTGAGTGTCCTGGAGGTGGACAAAGGTGGCCCTGGCACCAGCACTTGCCTTCCTGTGTTCCCTCACTGCTCCACTTGGCTCATCTGCTCTGCCTGGCTCTTCTTCGCATCGAGGTTGAGCCCTGAAGTCTAGAGCTGCCCATCAGGATTCCTTTCCCTGTCCAGGGTGCCCCATGTCCTGCCCTGTTGCCCTTTTGATTCATGGAGCCATCCGTGAACACTGACATCAGGAATGCTAGGGGCTTTGTGACATTCATTCTCAGAAGGCAGGTAGAGGGGGTCTGGGGAAGGAAGTGTTACCAGAAAGGGGTCCCAAGCCGGACCCTAAGAAAGGGTTCTTGGACCTCAGGCAAGAAAGAATCAGGGGCAAGTCCACAGCGTAAAGTGAAAGCAAGTTTATTAGGAAAGTAAGGGGATAAAGAATAGCTACTCCGGCCAGGCACGGTGGCTCACGCCTGTAATCCCAGCACTTTGGGAGGCCGAGGTGGGCGGATCACAAGGTCAGGAGATCGAGACCACGGTGAAACCCCGTCTCTACTAAAAATACAAAAAATTAGCCGGGCGCAGTGGTGGGCGCCTGTAGTCCCAGCTACTAGGGAGGCTGAGGCAGGAGAATGGCGTGAACCCAGGAGGCAGAGCTTGCAGTGAGCCGAGATCGCGCCACTGCACTCCAGCCTGGTGGACAGAGTGGGACTCCGTCTCAAAAAGAAAAAAAAAAAAAAAAAAAGAATAGCTACTCCATGGGCAGAGCAGCAGCATGGGCTGCTTGAATGAATATGCTTAGAGTTATTTATTGATCAAACAAGGGGTGGATTATTCATGAGTTTTCTGGGAAAAGGGTAGGCATTTCCTGGAACTAAGGGTTTCTCCCTTTTTTAGACTATATAGGGTAACTTCTGGACTGCCATGGCATTTGTAAACGGTCATGGTGCTGGTGGGAGTGTCTTTTAGCTTGCTAATGCATTATAATTAACACATCATGAGCAGCGAGGATGACCAGAGGCCACTTTCATTGCCATCTTGGTTTTGATGGGTTTGGACCGGCTTCTTTACCACATCTTGTTTTATTGTGACCTGTGACTAAGAATGCCTAACCTCCTGGGAATGCAGCCCAGCCGGTCTCAGCTGCCCCAGCCCCTATTCAAGATGGCGCTTCTCTTGAGCTGTAAGAAAGGTGCTCTGGAGCTATAAGAAAATCAAGATGGATCACCTCTGAGAGAAGTACCACATATTGACTGCTTACTACGTAGCAGGCACTCTGCTGATACCACCTGTACAGCCTTTTCAACGATCCTTTGAGGCACTGGGTTGGTGGTGAATGCTTTCAACTTCAAGTGACAGCAAGCCCAGCTATGGTAGCTTCAGCCATAAGGATGCTATTGTTTATCTAGTGGGAAGAAGTCTGGAGGTTGGAGTCCAGGGCTAGTTTAGCAGCTCTTTGATGCCTTCAGTTCCCACTGTGTTCCCTCACTGCTCCGCCTGGGCTTCTCTCTACCCTTCTATTCCTCTATCTTCGAGGTGCTGGCTTTTGGTCCTCAGGTTTCTCACCTCATGGTTGCAGAATGGCAGCTGCAGCTCCAGACACCTCACCCATTCAAAGACAGGAGGTCACAGACAAATGGCTTTCTCCTCCTAGGCTCTGCATTATTGTTAGGGAACACGTGTTGTTCCAAATGCTTTATTGATCACCCGTGATGTGACGAAGGCTAGGAAAGGGGGTGAATGGCCAAGGAGAGCAGTATGGTCAAGATTGGCTCTGACCAAATGTGATACATCTCCTGAGTCAGGGCATTTTGCCACCAGAACCGGAATCAGGGTCTGTTAGCAAGGAAGGGGAGAGGTGACTGGTTCTTGGGGAGCTAACTCAGTAAGTGTCACAGGCAGGGACAATTATGACTCCATTTCACAGAAAAAGAAGCCACCCAGAGAGTTCACATAGCTCCAAGTGGCTAACTGAGGACTAAACTTGGAAAGTTTGGCTCCAGAGCATGCGGGCAGAAGGTCTTACATGAAAGGGTTCAAGGTCCAACACTCCAGACCTGCTGCTTGAATGCCCATCCTCTTTCCCGTCTCCTTACCAACCTGTACCTCACACTATTTTCTCATCTGCATAGAGGGTGTGATATTCAGAGCCTCAGGGAAGGGGCTGTTGCAGGTATCTAAAATCCCTAGCCTGGTGCCTGGCATGGAGTACATGCTTATTTAACACCAGTGGGTGGTTGTAGCGGTCATAAATGTGGCCTGGAGGTCGCGTGTCTTACATTCTTGTTTTGGCTTTGACACTAACAAGTGATGTGACCTCAGGAGGTCATTTTACTTCTCCGGGTTTCTTTGGCTGTAGAGTGAGGGGCTGGACCATATCACTGGCTTTGAAACTTTCCCACTGAGCTGTGTGTATTCATCAGCAATGCCTGATGGAAGAGAGTAGGGGGATATCCAAAGGTGGAGGCTCCATGTCCGTATACCTCATGGCTATATCATTACCTACTTTACATAACAAACCAACCCAACATTCGGTGACTTACAACAGTCACTATTTTATATTTGCTCACAATTCTATGGGTCAGCAATTTAGGCTGGGTTCAGCTGAGCAGTTCTTCTGCTGGTCTTTTCTGGGGTTAGTCATGCAGCTGCAATCATCTAGCAGCTTGACCAGAGGAGGATGGTCTATGATGGCCTCACTCATGTGCCCTGTGGTGGGTGCTGGCTGTTGGCTGGGCCACACAACTCCAGCTGGCTAGTTCAGGCTTCTTTACATGACAGCATAGTCCAAAGGTTGACATGGAAGCTGCATGCCTCTTGAAGCCCAAGCTCAGAACTCCACAGTATCTCTTCTGCTGCATTTTTTGGTCAATGCCAGGCCCAAGGCCATGCTGTTTTCACCAAGAGGTGAAAATAGACTCCATCTCTTGATAGGGGGAGCAGCAAAGACTTTGTGGCTCTTTTTAATCTACTGTGGAGGTGAGTGCTCTTTGAGTCCTTTTTCCTCTTTGGTCCAGCTGCAAGCATAGTAATAATCCTATTAATAGTTGTCATTTATTTGTCTAATGATATTAGGCACTTAAAATCATAGCATGTGATTTGGATCAGTAAATGAGAGCAATCTATAATAATAATTAATATTAATAATTAGGATTGTAAGTTATTAAGTACATTTTCTGTGCCAGGCATTTTATATACATGATCAGCAATTCTCACAGCAACCCTGAATGATGTATCTTACTGTCCTCATGTTCAAATGAGGACACTGAGACCCCAAGAAGTAAAAGTAACTTGCCCACAGCTGGTGAGGGGCAGAGGTAGTATTTGTGTTTCACTGTGTCTCTAAACAGCTGGCTGCAGGGGGCAGAAAGGGGGGTGGACTTTTAGACTTTTCACATGGAAACCCCAAAGGTGTTGGAGAAAGGGCTCTGGGTGGTCCTTCGGCTCTCCACCCCACCATGTACTCACCTGTAACAGCCATCATGGGCAACATCCTGTTGAAGTATGACCTGGGGACACCCGATCAGGGAGTGGGCAGGGGGGCAATGTGGATATAAGTAACTCATGAAGATGGCTGCTGGATGTGGATATAAATAGCTCATGAAGGTGGCTGCTGCCTGACACTGACTTGGGCCAAACTCTGCCAGGTTTAAGCTGAGATAATTCACCATAATATAATCTAAAATGTTCTTCAGGTGTCACTGCAGCACAGTGATGCTGTTTTTGAGGTGCTGCCTGTGAATACCTTTTAGAAGGGTCTCCATGACTAGCTCAGCAGCTAAACCTCCCCAGAGAGGAACAGAACAGACCCTCTTATTCCAGTTGGCCAGAGCAGACCACTGACCTGGGCTCTTGCCCACAGCAGGTACCTGTGTCACCCTCATCCATGACCACCTGGGCAGGAAACATCAGAGGACTCCTGGAGCCACGCCAAACTCAGAGTCCCTCCCTGCCCCCTCTCCATTGTGAACTCACAGCCTCCAGCCTCCTCTACCCCCCAGGCCAGCGCCTTATCATGGTTTTCAGTCAGAAGACAAGAGCCACACGAGAGCCCTGTGGCCATGCTGAAAGGGTGGGTGATGGGTTCAGAACTGGGGAGCTGGCAGAGTCCAACCTTGGGGACTTTCCAGCCCTGTCGACACGCTGTGTAGATAACACAGCCCAACAGCGAGAGGGGAGCGAGATGCTTCATCATGTGGTGGGGATGCCTGACCCTAGTCCTGCTCTGGCAGTTGCCACCTGTGTGGCTCTGGGGAGGACTGAGTGATACCAGTCCTGGCACCTGTAAGGCGCCTGGCCCAGTGTGCACACACTAGCCGCCCTTTTAACTTCTGCCTCCGTGCTACGGACTTGAACTACTCTGTCTTTAGTTTATAATCTTGCATTCGCCTCCTCTTGCCCTGGATCTGTAAGTTTCATCTCTTCTGAGGTCAGGCAATCCCTTCTGATTCTTTTTCACAGTAAACACACATGGTGGACAGACTCCCAGGTCTAGGTGGAGCCTGAGACCAGGAGACAGAAGCTCAAAACCAGCTGCGGGTGGGGTGAGTGGAGCGTGGTCCTCAGTGAGCGTCCTGTTGGATGCTTTCCTCTGCAACTTTTCCATACATCTTCCAACCAGAGAGGCAGGGCCTTGGTTTCATTTTTTGTTTCTGCTAGGTAGTGGCAGGTGTTGCCACCCCCATTTATGGACAAGAACACGGAGGCTCAGAGAAACCATACAATCACCCAGGGTCCCAGGGCTGGTAACTGGCTGCTCAGGGCTGTCTGAGAGCCCAGAAAGAAATACAGTTTGTGGGCCTGTTCCCAGCTGGAGGAGCTCCCTCTGAGAGCTCCTGCCTTTTTTTTTTCTTTCTGTCTTGGAATGTGAGGATGGAGAACAGGGTCCATGTCTGAACAAAGTGAGAAAACCTAGAAATAGCTATGGGCTGGGTGTGAAAGAGCCGATTCAATGCAGAGCAGCATCGAAGGACAGCCTCGTTGAAGCCAGCACCCAGGATTTGTCATGCCAGTCACCCTAGGGAGAGATGAGTGGGGACTAAGCGTGTCAAAATAGTTAGGGGAGAAAGTAACCATCAGTAGAGTAAAAATATATATGTTGTACTGTGACCCTGGCCCGTGTAGACCTGTACCCTGCAACAAGAAGTCTACCCTTATTATAGGCAAGGGTCTTCTATTTTATTTTCTTCTGTTTCATTCTGGAAAAAGAAATTTTAGGTGGCATTCGCACTAATGGGTCATGACCTGCAGTTTGAAAAGCACTGCCCTTCCTTCCTGTGCCATCGCTGATACCTAAAGGTGGGGCAGCCCTGCCGTGTGCCTGTGCTTCCAACCAGTGACCTGGGTGTGTGTCCCCTACACGTGCACCACAAAGAGAGCACTTTCCCGGTGCGGACAGAAATCTACAGTTTGGTTGCAATTTAGGAGGGCTCCAGCCTCAGCTCCCACCCTGACTCAGGGTCAGGGGTCAAAGTTTGCCTTCCCAGGGGCACCATTGGCTCCTGCTCTGCCTTTCTTTCCATGTCCTACTCAGCAGGGAGGCCCTGAGGGCACCCCAGAGTTCCCTCATGGTAGATACACACACACACACTCCCTCACACACACTGTCCAACTTAACTAATGACATTCAGGCCAGGCACGGTGGCTCACGCCTGTAATCCCAGCACTTTGGGAGGCCAGGGTGGGCAGATCACTTGAGATCAGGAGTTGGAGACCAGCCTGGCCAACATGATGAAGCCACATCTCCACAAAAATACAAAAATTAGCCAGGCATGGTAATCCCAGCTAGTTGGAAGGCAGGAGAATCACTTGAACTCTGGTGGCAGAGGTCGCAGTGAGCTGAGATCATGCCATTGTGCTCCAGCCTCAGCGACAAAGTGAGACTCTGTCTCAAAAAAAAAAAAAGTGACATTCAGAAAATGTGATTAATTATGGAGTTTATTCTAGCACAAAACTCAAGGGTAGCCACCCGGGAGACACCAACTCCAAATGAACAAGGCCAGCACTGAAGGTGAAGTTAAGGTTTTACACAGATAGAGACAGAGAAGTTTTAGCAGAATGACATTTTCCATAGGAGACCACTGCATGCCCCAGTGATTTCATTGGTTACAGATCGCTACATCCTAGGAAGATTACTTTATTACTCCTGTTAAATTAAGTTTAGCCTAATGCTGCCTCCTTACATATTTTAAGTTCTGCTTAAAGGTTTTTCTGGACATAGTGAACTGTAACCTAACTGCAGGTGTAAACAGATGTAAATTACTCTCGTGACAATCACTGAGTCTTGGCCAGTCAAAGGTGGCCAACTGGTCAAATAGTGTTCAAATAAGGCAAATGCTGAGCTGTAACCAATCCAACTGTTTCTGTACCTCACTTCCAGTTTTTGTCCATTACTTTCCTTTCACTGTCCATACATCTTCCACTACGTGGCCGCTATGCTGGAGTCTCTCTGAACCTATTCTGGTTCAGGAGTTGCCTGATTTATGAATCGTTCTTTGCTCAATTAAATTCTGTGAAATTTAATTGGCCTAAGGTTTTTCTTTTAATACTCCCTAAGAAGGAGAGTGTTCTGAGGGGGTCTTATCTCCACTGCTGTTTGGTCTTCAATATTTACAGGAAATCAGCTGCAGAAGTTGCAGTTGCATGCAGCGTGACTCAGGCTACAAAGTCACATTCCTCTCAAGGCTCTAAAGAATTTGAAGTTCCAACAGCTTTAAGTCCCAATTATTTTAAGTTTGAATTTAATTTCACAGCACTCACCCACACTCACACACATACACTCACTCACAATTGTCTGACACCAGCTGGGCGTCCAACAATTTCGACACTACCCAGAGTTAGTGCAGACTCCAGGGGCGGCTCCTCCTTCCGACGCCTGCCACAAGTGGGTTCCCAGGCTACCTGCACTTCTGTCCAATTTGGCTTCAAATTCAGGAGTTCCCATGATCCCCATTCAGGTTTGATAATCCAATAGGACAACTCAAAGACTCACAAAGTGTTATACTTCCAATTACAGTTTTGTATAAAGGATACAGCACAGGAACCACCAAATGGAAAAGGCACATGGGGTGAGGTCTAGGCGGGGCAGCCACAGAGTCCCCATCACCTCTCCTCCTATTCGCAGGGAGGGTCCAGACAGGTCTGCAACATCCTCAGTTCTTGCCTCCTCAGAAGAAAGAATTTGACAAAGTGGGCTTACGTAAGGCAGAGTGAGAGACCGAGGCAAGTCTAAAGCTTTGCTAAAGCTTTAGAGCAGGAACAAAAGGAAGGAAAGGACACTTGGAAGAGGGCCAGGCAGGCGGCGTGAGAGATCTAGTGCACGGTTTGACCTTTGACTTAGCGTTTTCTGTGTTGGCATGCTTCCGGGGTCTTGCGTCCCTTCTCCCCTGAGTCTCGGAGCGGACTTCTTCCCTCGGGGTGGGCTGTCCGCACGTGCAGTGGTCCGCCAGCACTTGGGACGGGCCACATGCGCAGTGTGGTTACTGGAGTTGTGCGCATGCTCAGTTGAGGCGCTCTTCCTGTACCGGTCCAGTGTTTCTAGAAGGTCCTATACCAATTATGCTCCGCCATTTTGCCTCTTGGTGCTCATGCTTGAGCCCACGGGCACAATTTGTGAGATGTTATTGAGAAGATGCTGATCACCAGTTTTCAGGCTTTTTCTATCTCTTGGGAGACTGTGTTTCCCTGGTGTGCAAGCTGCAACCAATTATTATTTTAGCCAGACAGCTAACAACCGCCTGCCCATCATTTGATGGTCACCTGACATTCCTGGTGGGGGAGGAGACTCTCCTGCCCTGCTCATGCCTGACTACCTACTGTAACACTTCCCCCTCAAGAGTCTAAGACCCCAATTCCTTGGGGAAAATGGATGGTCAGTCTTTTGTAACTGCTTCCTGCGGTTATAGAGAGGGGCAGTGGTGGTGGTTTTGTGGGTCTTGGCCTCCGCTAGCTGTCCAGGCGGGGTGGCTCCGTGGGTTGGTGAAAGTAGTATCCAGCCAGGTCCAAGGGAAATGGGCAGAACTTTGCCTCTGTCATGTCCCACTGATGGGAAGTCTAGTGGTCTCCTGTAGAAGGGTGACTTTTTGTTTTTTTCTGAGATAGAGTCTTGCTGTGTCACCCAGGCTGGAGTACAGTGGTGCAATCTTGGCTCAGTGCCACCTCTGCCTCCCAGATTGAAGCTATTGTCCTGCCTCAGCCTCCCGAATAGTTGGGATTACAGCGTGCACCACCATACCTGACTAATTTTTGTATTTTTAGTAGAAACGGAGTTTCACCTTGTTGGCCAGGCTGGTCTCGAACTCCTGACCTCAAGTGATCCACCTGCCTTAGCCTCCCAAAGGGCTGGGATTACAGGCATGAGCCACTGTGCCTGGCCAGAAGGCTGACTTTTGAATATTGAGGGGATGGCATCTCTCACTGAGGATCAGCTGGAGACAAATCAGGTTATTAGATGTAGGAGAATGTCAAAACAAAATAAGGGGGTGAGGACAGCTCCAAAAATTCCCAAGGTTGGTGACACACCCAAGTAGCTGACATTCCTAGAAGCTGGGTGCGTCTTCTTCCTAGCACATCAGTGTGTTCACCAGCCAGAAAGTCCAGAGATTTTATTTCAGAGGCATGATTGATTAAATCATTGGCCATGTGATTGAACTCAGTCTCCAGTCCCCTTCTGGAGGTCACACATGGGGTGGAAGGTTCTAACCCTCTAAGCAAGTGCTTAGTCTTTCTGTGGCCAGCCCCTCCCTTAAATCTAAGGTCCCACCAGGAGTCCCTGTTTAATAGCAGAGACTCAGGTTAGGTCAAAAGGGGCTCATTATGAATAATAAAAAACACTCTCATCTCTCAGGAAATTCCAAGGGTTTTTGAAGCTCTGTGCCAGGATTGGGTACAAAGACTGGCTATGTGTTTCTGTCGTACTATATACCACACTCACCCCCACACACACTCATGTTCCCTCACACACTCACATTCCCTCACACACTGCTGGTTCCCATGGGCCTGGTGACCAAGGAGGCAGCTCCACCTTGAACCTTCATAGAGGCAAAGCAACCTCATTTCTTTGAAAGACTCCACATCCTGGGGTCAGCTCAACTTCAGGTGAATGCACTAGTTAGGAGATGCTGCAGCTTCAAGTAGGGTGAGGATTTGGCAGCAGCTGAGGCTTGTCTCTAAGCCTCTGAGCAGAGAGCCAGTCCTGGTGGAGGCATCTAGAGGTAAGCTAATGTCCAGCAGGAACACCTTCCAGGCAGACACCACCCCCACCCCTGCCATGAAGCAGCGTCGTTTGTCTGGGGTAATACCCGAGGTTCGTTGCCTCACACCAAGGAAATACAGGTCACGGACACATAAGGAATGAGGTTAAGAGCAGAGGTTTAAAAGATTAAAGAAAGAGAAAAGCTCTTTCCTGCAGAGAGAGGGTGTCCCAAACAGGTCTTCCAGTCCGTGGTGCAGTGCAGGAGGTTTTATAGGTAAGCTTGAGGAGGAAGTATCTGATTTACATAGAGTACCAGAAATTGGCTGGACAGGTGTGCCATTTGCATTGCACGAGAAGAAGCTGGCTGCCCCACCCTAATCTTTTATTATGTAGATGGATTCTCTACCTGGCCGGGGCCATGTTGCCTACTTTTCCACTGTACACGTGGTGACAAAGAAAAGGGAAGATGGAGCCTCCATGTTGAACATACCTGGCTTCCAGGTAACCCTTTTCTATTGGCACAGCTGCCGGCATTCATCCGTGCAAGCTTCCAGGTTGCTTGTCTATGTTTGCAGCTTGAGTTTTGCAGACTGTTCTTTGTTAAAGAAGAAATGATTTGGGGGCTGCTTTTTGTTAAAAGGGAAGCTCAGCAGAGGACTCTGTTACCCTCACTATCTGCCTAAATAATTTCTTTTTAGCTCCTGTATCACCAGGAGTACCCCTTCCGTCGCCCCCTGTTGCTCCTGGTTCAATTATCTCTTCATCCTGCTGTGCTGGAGGAGAGGGGCTGCGAAAAACTCATTTCCAACCTCAGTTTGGTAACTAGTGATTCATCGTGCTGCTGCTCTGGAAGGGTCATACACTCTCACGGAGACCAGGATCTTAAGCCGCAGGGCCACCCTCTGTAAGCCAAGTGGAGGCGAAATTGAGCACTCAGCATCTAGAGGCAAAGGTCCTGAGTTTCAGGTCTCAGCTCCACCACTTACAACCCTGTGATCATGAGCATTACTTGCCTCTCTCTGCCTCAGTTTCCTCATCTATAAAATGGGGATAACTATAATGTCTCCCCCATAGGTTTAATAGGAAAATTAAGTGAGATCATAGAATCTAATTAATGCACTAGTATTTGGATTTAGGCCAGACTAGGGAGGCCATTAATCATTAATAGTAATACGGTTCTAGTAGTTTTTTTTAACAATTGTATATAACAACTCTAGAATAACAATGATTATGATGATACAGCAATATAGTAATATTAGTAATCAATACAATAGCAGCAGAATTTGGGATATCACCAGAGCAGGGTCAGGACAGAGGACTCCTCAGGAGCCTCCTGTGCTTGGGGCTGTATCCTCGTGTTACCAGAAAGGGTTCCCGATCCAGACCCCAAGAGAAGGTTCTTGGATCTGACACAAGAAAGAATTTGGGGTGAGCCCACAGAATAAAGTGAAAGCAAGTTTATTAGAGAAGTGAAGAAGCAAAAGAATGGCTGCTCTATCCTGGTACACTGTCTCATACTCATGCTTGACTGAATATGCTTATGGTTTCTTCTTGATTATTTGCTAAACAAAGGGTGGATTATTCATGAGTGTTCCAGTAAAGGGGCAGGCAATTCCTGAAACTAAGAGTCCCTCCCCTTTTTAGATATAGGGTAACTTCCTGACGTTGCCATGACATCTATAAACTGTCATGGCGCTGGTAGGAGTGTCTTTTAGCATGCCGATGCATTATAATTAGCACATAATGAGCAGTGAGAATGACCAGAGGTCACTTTGGTCGCCATCTTGGTTTTAGTGGGTTTGGGCTGGCTTCTTTACCACATCCTGTTTTATCAGCAGGGTCTTTGTGACCTGTGTCTTGTGCCCACCTCCTGTCTCATCCTGTGACTTAGAATGCCCTAACCTCCTGGGAATGCAGCCCAGCAGGTCTCAGCCCTGTTTTACCCAGCCCCTATTCAAGATGGGGGTCACTGTGGTTCAAACGGACACTCAGATATCCCAGTGTCCCTGCTCCGCAGCCTTTCTTCAGCAACCTTGGCCAGACACCTAGTTTTCCAAACTCTAACCCAGAAGCTTGGGGCTGGAGTGGGAGAGGCTTAAGCTCCAGGGGTGGGGTCAAGACACAGACCAAGTCCTTCCCCTATCCAGGGATGCCCCCTCCCCCTTCCTGGGGAAGCTGTGCCACAGGAGGTTGGGGAGATTCCAGAAGGTGTCACCTGGAAAGGAGGGATGAGCTTGCTGGGACCCGCCAAGATTCAAAGGACATTTTAAAACAGCAGAGTCTGTGAAAGGCAGCAGCATCCCGCTCCCCATGTTTGCCCTTGGGACCCTCACTGAAGCAGAACCGTTGCTCAGAGCGTGAGAAGGAGAAGCAAGTGTCCGTGAACATGCTGGCTCTGGGTGAGACCTCAGCTAGTGTTTGGTTTCTAGAGCACAGCTGCGTCCTCAGGGCCTAGAGTCATGGTTTTATCAGAAGAGAGTGAACCCACAGCAGAAGCAAGTCTTCCTGCTCAGGACTTGGGGTCTGCATGCAGAGGCCTCATGGCATGGAGGTCCCAAGTGTTGACACCAGTGTCTGGAGGCCAAATCCAGTTCTTCCCTTACAGCTGTGAGACCTTGGCCAGGATCACCTTCCAGAGCATGTCCTGTGGGCCAAGCCCTAACAGGTATTAACTCAGTCAGTCATCACACCAGCTAGAGGAGGGGGCACCCTGCCAGAGAGTACCTCAGTTCCTTCATCTGTAAAATGGGGATAATAATAAAACTCATGGGGTGATGGAGAGGATGGAGCAAGTTACTATATGTGGAGTGTCCTGACAGGTCTTGTCACAGCAAAAGCTCTATATTAAGTATTAGCTATTTTTATTTTTTCAGAGGAAAAAAAGGTGTGAATTGACCAATATCTGTGATTGTTTCCAGCAGCCTCCCCCAGAGCATACGTGCTGGGGTGAGAGTTGAAATTCAACCTGACTCCCGTACATTAGAGCTTTACTGAGTGTAGACTCAGGACCACTCACATAAGAGCCAGCCAATTCCCCCTTACAGAACCAGCATCTCAGGGTGGGGGCATAGGAATCTTAAGACCTCCCCCTGCCATGGACTCTGTGCCTCCAATACCCTTACAGAAACATTGATTTCATTGACCCCTTCAGTGGGCAAATGAGAAACGGAGCATGCAGGATCCTAGTGTGGACATGGGCCAGGTGACACAAGACTCTTGGGGCAGAACCCCCAGTGTCCCTGAGGCATCCTTGACCTCCCTAGCCTGCCTCCTCATTTCAGGAACCTTCCAGATGACTTCCATCTCATGGTTGTCCTCCTCACCTTCACCCAAATCTTTGATTCACAGAGCTCCCTCCCCTTCTTTGGTTTCAGATGTTCCTGGTCCGCCGGGACAGCAGTTCGAAGCACCTGGTGCTCTGTGTCCACTTTCCTTCCCTGAACAAGAGCTCGGCCGAGGTGCTCGAATACACCATTAAGGAAGAAAAGTCGAGTAAGTACCCGTCTTCTCTGTTTTCACTTTGACCACACGGCAGCAGCAGCCGCAGCAGCAGCAGAGAGGCTGCACCTTCTAGCCACAGACTCTCCCATATGCACTGATGGTGTTTAAAATTAGAAGGAGGAAAAGCTTTCAGTCACTGAAGTTACTTAGCCGACTTGTTCTGAATTCAGTTCATCATCCAAAGTCAGTGTGAATTTCTGCTCACCCTCGTCGCAGCTGGTTGGCTTTACATTCTTGTGGCCACAGTGAAGTTTCCTCTTGTTAGCTCAATGCAGGGACACTGGAGAAAGGGAAGAAAAGAAGAAGAAATGTCTGCACCGTTGGGTCCTAGTGTCAGCTCAGCACACACTCAATCCATGATTGCAGACAAGTCACTTAATCTTTCTGAGCCTCAGTTTTCTCTTCTGTCAAATGCACATAATAGTCACAGAGCTTTTGTGAGGGTCAAACTGACAAACACTTTGAAAGACAAAAATCTGGACCAGACTCGATGGCTCACACCTATAATTCCAACACTTTGGAAGGCAGAGGCCGGAGGATTCCTTGAGCCCGGGATCTGGAGACTAGCCTGGGCAACATAGAAAGACCTCATCTCTACAAAAGATAAAAATAAATAAGCCAGGTGTGATGGCATGCACCTGTGGCCCCAGCTACTTGGGAGGCTGAGGTGGAAGGATGGCTTGAGCCAGGGAGGGTGAGGCTGCAGTGAGCTATAATTATGTCACTGCATTCCATCCTGGGTGACAGAAGGAGATTTAAAAAAAAAAAAAAAAGACAGAAATCCTGTGTGTGTGTAGTGCTGCTGGAAGTAGGCATGGGCCTCAGTGGGAAAATGTTTGGGGCCCCCTCCCTAAGGCGGGTTTGTTCTGATAATATGGTGTCACTGGGTTTGGGGCCCTTGTGGACTGCTGGGCACCCATCTGTGCCGGCTTTCCCCTCCTCACATGGTGCAGCCACTCAATGGGTGCTTCTTCCCCTCTGCCCAGATAGACCCAATTTATCAAGACGGAAATTGCAACAGAGAAAGAGTTTGATGTACATAAAGCCAACTAAACAGGAGACGGAGTTTTATTATTACTCAAATCGGCCTCCCTGAAAATTTGGAGGCTAGGGTTTTTTAAAGACAGTTTGGCAGGTAGGAGGGGCATGGAGGGGGAAAGCTGATTGGTTGGGTCAGGGATGGACTCACAGGGAGTTGAATCTGTCTTCTTGCACTGAGTCAGTTCCTGGGTGAGGACCACAAGACCAAATGAGCCAGTTTACTGGTCTGGGTGGCGGGCACCAGCGGATCCGTAAGAAAGAATGCAGACTTCAAACGCCAATCTTAGGTTTTATGATAGTAACGTTATCTACAGGAGCAATTGGAGACATTAGTGATCTTGTGGCCTCTGGCTACGTGACTCCTGAGCTATAATTTCTTTTTTTCTTTTTTCTTTTTCTTTTTTTTTTTTTTTTGAGACAGAGTTTCGCTCTTGTTGCCTAGGCTAGAGTACAGTGGCGTGATCTTGGCTCACCACAACCTCAGCCTCCCGGGTTCAAGCGATTCTCCTGCCTCAGCCTCCCAAGTAGCTGGGATTACAGGCATGTGCCACCACACCCGGCTAATTTTTGTATTTTTAGTAGAGATGGAGTTTCTCCACATTGGTCAGGCTGGTCTCGAACTCCCCACCTCAGGTGATCTGCCCACCTTGGCCTCCTTAAGTGCTGGGATTATAGGCGTGAGTCACTGTGTCTGGCCCTGAGCCATAATTTCTAATCTTGTGGCTAATTTGTTAGTTTCTCAAAGGTGGTCTGGTCTCCAGGCAAGGAGGAGGTTTGTTTCAGGGAGAGGCTGTTACCACCTTTGTTTCAAAGTTAATTCTAAACTAAATTCCTCCCAGAGTTAGTTCGGCCTATGCCCAGGAATGAACAAGGGTAGTTTGGAGGTTAATGGCAAGATGGAATTGGTTAGGTCAGATCTCTTTCATTATCATCATTTCCTCGCCATAATTTTTGCAGAAGCAGTTTCAATGTCTATGTGTATACATGCCAGGCATTCAGATCCAAACAGCCTGTTAGAAGAATCTAGAATATTCCAAGCACTGGTTTACATCTCTTGTAAATGGATCCAGGGTGTTGAGGGAAGCCTTTTACCCTCGGCTAGCAGCAGAGTGACAACAGTTAAGAAGACTCATTAAATATTCTGAAGTGTTTGTTTCTCAAGAAACATGTGTGCCCGACACTGGGAAGATGCAAAGATGAAGCAAACAGAGTTCCTGGCCTCAGAGGCCTCCAAATCTGGTTGGAGGGTGGGGACACACTGGCATGGGGGACAGACATCACTTGCTGTGCAGTATAGCAGGCATTACTGCAAAGGGACCTCTGGCTGGGGGCACAGAGGATACAGGTCACTGTGGGAAGGATTCAGGAGGGTGTCAAAAAGGAAAAAGCCTCAGGCAGGGTCCTGAAGATGAGTATATTAGTTCAATTCAAGATTAATCTTCTAGCCCTAGAAGTGGACTAGGAAGGGAATGCAGAAGCAGGTTACCTTTCCTGCTTTAAGGAGGTCTTTCCATAGAGACCCAGAGCCCCACAGAATGGATAAAACAAAACTCTCTGGGTGCGGTGGCTCATGCCTGTAATCCCAGCACTTTGGAAGGCAGAGGCGGGCGGATCACGAGGTCAAGAGATCGAGATCATCTTAGCCAACATGGTGAAACACCATCTCTACGAAAAATACAGAAATTAGCTGGGTGTGGTGGCACGCGCCTGTAGTTCCAGCTACTTGGGAGGCTGAGGCAGGAGAATTACTTGAACCTGGGAGACGGAGGTTGCAGTGAGCTGAGATCGCACTCCTGCACTCCAGCCTGGCAACAGAGCGAGATTCCATCTCAACAACAACAAAAACAAAACACAACCCACACATTCATGTGCTCAGCAGAGTTATGGAGTGCCCACTCTGTGCCAGGCACTGTTCACTGCCTCTTGGAGCTCACTTCAGGTGGAGGGAGGGAATGAAGAGTAACCATCCAGGATGACTGGCAGATGGAGAGGTGTGCTATGGGGAACATGTGAGCGTGGATAATTAGCTAGCTACTGCAAGAACCAGCATAATGGCTTAAACCCAGAAGCTAGTTTCCCACTCACAGGCAAGGTTCCTGGCCAGTGGGGAAGGAACAGGGATCCCAATGGAAGAAGAGGCTCTGTCACCTTCAGCGTGCAGCCTCCAGTTTCCTAGGACTGACTCCAAGCCAATAGGCTGGAAGGGGGAAAGAGCATGGAGAAGGCTTGTGGTCGGGTCTTCCTGCCAAGGCCTAGGAGTGGGTGTGTCACCTGTGCCGCATTCCATTGGCTAGAACTTGGTCACATGATCACAGCTAACTGCAAGGGAAACTGGGTCCAGCCATGTGCCCAGGAAAAAGAACAGCACCTGGGTTTTGAACTGCTAGAAGCCTGATCCATGGGTAGTAAGGATAGTGAGTGTGGGGTTGGGGCAAATCATTTATATAGCAAACTTGATTGACACCCTCCACCCTGTGAAGTGCAGCACGGAAGAAAATGTGAGGTTCTCAAAGGAGGAGAGTGTTGTAGTTTTCCCAGACCGAGTATACAGCATCCTCTGATGACAGCAGAAGAGGTAGGGCTCTTTGGGGCATCCACTGCTCTCCAAGAACCTGAGTCCCTTCTCATTTGGCCAGGGCCAGGCCTTCTTAGCAGGTGCCCCTGAGGCCACACAGCCCCTGGGTGTGCTTATGGTCTCCTGGGAGATAGAGAGGACCCTCCCCTATCTATTAGTAGATAACAGATACAAGGAGGGTTCTGACCTGTCTCTTACGAAGAGCAGCCAGGCTTTCAGGGACTTGGCTGCTGCCTGCAAATTACCTACAACTTTTAGAAACCCAAGAGCCGGCCGTGCTCTTGAATTTCCATAGGAACATTGGGAAAGTAGCTGAGGTTGGAGGTTACAATGAGCTGAGCTGATCAGCCTGTGCTCTAGGAGCCTGAGGAGGGAGTGCTCTTCACGGGCAGGGTGGCCAGGAAGGCTTCCTGGAGGAAAGGTACATCAGGCTGGATCAGCAGACTGTCTGAAAGTTCTGCTGACGTCCTTTGCACCGTACTCCTTCCCGACCTCCCTGCCCAGCCTCCAGGGTCACCACTCCACTGTCTCTCCAACCCAATGACACCCCTGGAAACCAGGACATTGTATCTGGTTTCATGTCTCATTTCCCATTAGTCACCAATGAAAAACCAAAACTGGATGGTAGTTAAAGCAGTAAAAACAGGATTTGCTCAAAACTATTGCAATAAGGACAAAGAGACCTCGGTATAGAACTGGGCTCAACTCCAAATAGAGCATGGGCAGGTGGGGGTTATAGCCGGGAAGCAGGGTGGGGGCAGTGGATGGAAAATCACTAGGGGGAAACATTAGGGGTAGGGAGGATTCTGGTGAAACTGACCCAACAGGATTCTTGCTGAAGGCAGGCAGGGTGATCAGACAGCACCCGGGGGATGGTGGAGGACGAGGAAACTGATCAGATATCAACAATGATCAGATATCAAGGGGGAGGGGTTTTTCTAAACGAGCGAAGCAGGATTCTTGCTAAAACTGGATTTTAGGAGGCACAGATGGGCCTAGGAGAAGGTTCAGGAGCCTGACTAAAATTTGGTCAAGCAAATAATTTTTTCAAGCCTAAGGGACAAATCAGGTCACTCAGAGACAGAGGCGGCCAGCTTACTTCTATGGGTTCTTTCTTCCTCCCAGGGCCATGTGGCTGAATCTCACTTTCCATTTTTATTTTATTTTATTATTTTTTTTCTTATACTTTAAGTTCTAGGGTACATGTACACAACATGCAGGTTTGTTACATATGTATACATGTGCCATGTTGGTGTGCTGCACCCATTAACTCGTCATTTACATTAGGTATATCTCCTAATGCTATCCCTCCCCCCTACCCCCTCCCCACAATAGGACCCTGTGTGTGATGCTCCCCTTCCTGTGTCCAAGTGATCTCATTGTTCAGTTCCCACCTATGAGTGAGAACATGTGGTATTTGGTTTTCTGTTCTTGTGATAATTTGCTGAGAATGATGGTTTCCAGCTGCATCCATGTCCCTACAAAGGACACGAATTCATCCTTTTTTATGGCTGCATAGTATTCCATGGTGTGTATGTGCCACATTTTCTTAATCCAGTCTGTCACTGATGGACATTTGGGTTGATTTCAAGTCTTTGCTATTGTGAATAGTTCCACAATAAACATACGTGTGCATGTGTCTTTATAGCAGCATGATTTATAATCCTTTGGGTATATCCCCAGTAATGGGATGGCTGGGTCGAATGGTATTTCTAGTTCTAGATCCTCGAGGAATCACCACACTGTTTTCCACAATGGTTGAACTAGTTTACAGTCCCACCAACAATGTAAAAGTGTTCCTATTTCTCCACATCCTCTCCAGCACCTGTTGTTTCCTGATTTTTTAATGATTGCCATTCTAACTGGTGTGAGATGGTATCTCATTGTGGTTTTGATTTGCATTTCTCTGATGGTGAGTGATGATGAGCATTTTTTCATGTGTCTGTTGGCTGTATGAATGTCTTCTTTTGAGAAGTGTCTGTTCATATCCTTTGCCCACTTTTTGATGGGGTTGTTTTTTTTCTTGTAAATTTGTTTGAGTTCTTTGTAGGTTCTGGATATTAGCCCTTTGTCAGATGAGTAGATTGCAAAAATTTTCTCCCATTCTGTAGGTTGCCTGTTCACTCTGATGGTAGTTTCTTTTGCTGTGTAGAAGCTCTTTAGTTTAATTAGATCCCATTTGTCAATTTTGGCTTTTGTTGCCATTGCTTTTGGTGTTTTAGCCATAATTTGGCTCTCTGTTTGTCTGTTACCGGTGTATAAGAATGCTTGTGATTTTTGCACATTGATTTTGTATCCTGAGACTTCACTGAAGTTGCTTATCAGCTTAAGGAGATTTTGGGCTGAGACAGTGGGGTTTTCTAAATAGACAATCATGTCATCTGCAAACAGGGACAACTTGAGTCCTTTTCCTAACTGAATACCCTTGATTTCTTTCTCCTGCCTGATTGCCCTGGCCAGAACTTCCAACACTATGTTGAATAGGAGTGGTGAGAGAGGGCATCCCTGTCTTGTGCCAGTTTTCAAAGGGAATGCTTCCAGTTTTTGCCCATTCAGTATGATATTGGCTGTGGGTTTGTCATAAATAGCTCTTATTATTTTGAGATACATCCCATCAAGACCTAGTTTATTGAGAGGTTTTAGCATGAAGGGCTGTTGAATTTTGTAGAAGGCCTTTTCTTCATCTATTGAGATAATCATGTGGTTTTTGTCTTTGGTTCTGTTTATATGCTGGATTACGTTTATTGATCTGCGTATGTTGAACCAGCCTTGCATCCCAGGGATGAAGCCCACTTGATCCTGGTGGATAAGCTTTTTGATGTGCTGCTGGATTTGGTTTGCCAGTATTTTATTGAGGATTTTTGCATCGATGTTCATCAGGGATATTGGTCTAAAATTCTCTTTTTTTGTTGTATCTCTGTCAGGCTTTGGTATCAGGATGATGTTGGCCGCGTAAAATTAGTTAGGGAGGATTCCCTCTTTTTCTATTGATTGGAATAGTTTCAGAAGGAATGGTACCAACTCCTCCTTGTACCTCTGATAGAATTCAGCTGTGAATCTGTCTGATCCTGGACTTTTTTTGGTTGGTAGGCTATTAATTATTGCCTCAATTTCAGAGCCTGTTATTGGTCTATTCAGGGATTCAACTTCTTCCTGGTTTAGTCTTGGGAGAGTGTAAGTGTCCAGGAAATTATCCATTTCTTCTAGGTTTTCTAGTTTATTTGCATAGAGGTGTTTATGGTATTCTCTGATGGTAGTTTGTATTTCTATGGGGTCAGTGGTGATATCCCCTTTATCATTTTTTATTGCATCTATTTGATTCTTCTCTCTTTTCTTCTGTATTAGTCTTGCTAGTGGTCTATCAATTTTGTTGATCTTTTCAAAAAACCAACTCCTGGATTCATTGATTTTTTGGAGGGTTTTTTGTGTCTCTATCTCCTTCAGTTCTGCTCTGATCTTAGTTATTTCTTGCCTTCTGCTAGCTTTTGAATGTGTTTGCTTTTCTCTAGTTCTTTTAATTGTGATGTTAGGGTGTCAATTTTAGATCTTTCCTGCTTTCTCTTGTGGGCATTTAGTGCAATAAATTTCCCTCTACACACTGCTTTAAATGTGTCCCAGAGATTCTGGTATGTTGATCTTTGCTCTCATTGGCTTCAAAGAACATCTTTATTTCTGCCTTCATTTTGTTATGTACCCAGTAGTCATTCAGGAGCAGGTTGTTCAGTTTCCATGTAGTTGAGTGGTTTTGATTGAGTTTCTTAGTCCTGAGTTCTAGTTTAATTGCACTGTGGTCTGAGAGACAGTTTGTTATAATTTCTGTTCTTTTACATTTGCTGAGGAATGCTTTACTCCCAACTATGTGGCCAACTTTGGAATAAGTGTGATGTGGTGCTGAGAAGAATGTATATTCTGTTGATTTGGGGTGGAGAGTTCTGTAGATGTCTATTAGGTCCACTTAGTGCAGAGTTGAGTTCAATTCCTGGATATCCTTGTTAACCTTCTGTCTCGTTGATCTGTCTAATGTTGACAGTGGGGAGTTGAAGTCTCCCATTATTATTGTATGGGAGTCTAAGTCTCTTTGTAGGTCTCTAAGGACTTGCTTTATGAATCTGGGTGCTCCTGTATTGGATGCATATATATTTAGGATAGTTACCTCTTCCTGATGAATTGATCCCTTTACCATTATGTAATGGCCTTCTTTGTCTCTTTTGATCTTTGATGGTTTAAAGTCTGTTTTATCAGAGACTAGGATTGCAACCCCTGCTTTTTTTTGTTCTCCATTTTCTTGGTAGATCTTCCTCCATCCATTTATTTTGAGCCTATGTGTGTCTCTGCATGTAAGATGGGTCTCCTGAATACAGCAAACTGATGGGTCTTGACTCTTTATCCAATTTGCCAGTCTGTGTCTTTTAATTGGACCATTTAGACCATTTACATTTAAGGTTAATATTGTTATGTGTGAACTTGATCCTGTCATTACGATATTAGCTGGTTATTTTGCTCACTAGTTGATGCAGTTTCTTCCTAGCATCAATGGACTTTTTGATATGTTTTTGCAATGGCTGGTACCTGTTGTTCCTTTCCATGTTTAGTGCTTCCTTCAGGATATCTTGTAGGGCAGGCCTGGTGGTGACAAAATCTCTAAGCATTTGCTTGTCTGTAAAGAATTTTATTTCTCCTTCACTTATGAAACTTAGTTTGGCTGGATATGAAATTCTGGGTTGAAAATTCTTTTCTTTAAGAATGTTGAATATTGGCCCCCACTCTCTTCTGGCTTGGAGAGTTTCTGCTGAATGATCTGCTGTTAGTCTGATGGGCTTCCCTTTATGTGTAACCCGACCTTTCTCTCTGGTTGCCCTTAACATTTTTTCCTTCATTTCAACTTTGGTGAATCTGACAATTATGTGTCTCGGAGTTGCTCTTCTTGAGGAGTATCATTGTGGCGTTCTCTGGTATTTCCTGAATTTGAATGTTGGCCTGCCTTACTACGTTGGGGAAGTTCTCCTGGATGATATCCTGCAAAGTGTTTTCCAACTTGGTTCCATTGTCCCCGTCATTTTCAGGCACCCCAATCAGACATAGATTTGGTCTTTTCACATAATCCTGTACTACTTGGAGGCTTTCTTCATTTGTTTTTACTCTTTTTTCTCCACAGTTCTCTTCTCGCTTCATTTCATTCATTTGATCTTCAATTGCTGATGCTCTTCCTTCCAGTTGATCGAGTCAGTTACTGAAGCTTGTGCATTTGTCATGTAGTTCTCGTGTTATGGTTTTCATCTCTATCAGTTCTTTTAAGGTCTTCTCTGCATTGATTATTCTAGTTATCCATTCATCCATTCTTTTTCCAAGGTTTTTAGTTTCTTTGCACTGATTACATCATTACATCATTACATTACACCTTCTTTAGCTCTAAGAAGTTTGATCCACTGAAGCCTTCTTCTCTCACCTCGTCAAGGTCATTCTCCGTCCAGCTTTGTTCCGTTGCTGGTGATGAGCTGCATTCCTTTGGAGGGGGAGATGCGCTCTGATTTTTTGAATTTCCAGCTTTTCTGCACTGCTTTTTCCCCATCTTTGTGATTTTATCTGCCTTTGATCTTTGATGATGGTGATGTACTGATGGGGTTTTGGTGTGGGTGTCCTTTCTGTTTGTTAGTTTTCCTTCTAACAGTCAGGACCCTCAGCTGTAGGTCTGTTGGAATTTGCTTGAGGTCCACTCCAGACCCTGTTTGCCTGGGTGTCAGCAGCGGAGGCTGCAGAAGATAGAATATTGCTGAACAGCAAGTGTTGCTGTCTGATTCTTGCTCTGGAAGCTTCGTCTCAGGGGTGTACCCCACCGTGTGAGGTGTGAAGTGTAGGTCTGCACCCAATTTTCCAGGTGTTGTGTGTCTCAGTTTCCCTTGGCTAGGAAAAGGGATTCCCTTCCCCCTTGTGCTTCCTAGGTTAGGCGATGCCTTGCCCTGCTTCAGTTCTCGCTGGTCGGGCTGTACCAGCTGACCAGCACCGATTGTCCGGCACTCCCCAGTGACATGAACCCGGTACCTCAGTTTAAAATGCAGAAATCACCCATCTTCTGTGTCACTCACACTGGGAGCTGGAGGCTGGAGCTGTTCCTATTCGGCCATCTTGGGCATGCCACCTCTCCATTTTTAAACTTTTACAAATTCAATGCTCAATTTGCTGAAAATATGATGAAAACCAAAAATCTTTTATGTAACCTAACACTTCCACCATCATTCATGTGCATTCACTATAAATACACAGGTGTCATCCATAAGTTTGTGTATGTGTGATTTTGCTGTTTCCTTTTTTACTTTTTTTTTTCCTGAGATGGAGTCTTGCTCTACCGCCCATGCTGAAGTGCAGTGGTGTGGTGTGATCTTGGCTTACTGCAACTTCTGCTTCCCGAGTTCAAGCAATTCTCCAGCCTCAGCCTACTGAGTAGCTGGGACTACAGGCATACACCATCATGTCCAGCTAATTTGTAATTTTAGTAGAAACCAGGTTTGACCATGTTGGCCAGGCTGGTCTCAGACTCCTGACCTCAGGTGATCCGCCTGCCTCAGCCTGCCAAAGTGCTGGGATTACAGGTGTGAGCCACCCCACCTGGCCTGCCGTTTCCTTGTATTACTCCATTGCTCCCCAAACCTCACTCCCCTGAGGTCAGCCACTAGGGTGCACCCAGACAACATTAAGAAAGCAGCAGGTAACTTGTTTCTTTGCCGAGTTAATATGCCGCTCCTGCCTCTTTGCTCTCTTCCTGTTTGATGCCCTCCTCCTTGGCATAGCAATTGAGACAGACCATGGAAGCCACACAGCTTTTTGAATCCCAGCTGTTTTCTCCTGCCTGTGTGACCTTGTGCAAGTTACTTTACCTCTCCAGGCCTCAGTTGCCTTGCCTGTAAAATGGGGATAATGATGATGCAGCCATCACAGGGCACTGGGAGGGGTTAGTGTGTCTGCACTGCTTAGGACTTTAGACACTGTGGCCACGGTGACTGCAGTGGGGGGTGATCTGAGGGGGAAGTGGTCAAAGGAAAGGCCCAGGCCTGGAACTGGGGCCTTTTGTTGGGGTTCCCCACACAGAGCTGAGGCAAGGGAAGGAGACGTGGGGATGCCCCAAAAGGAGTAGCCAGCTTGATCTGTGACCCTGCTGTGTTTGAAGAAGAAACACTCGCTCTGACCACTTCCGTTTCCATGTGCCTGGATTGTCCTCTAGTTTCTTGTTAAGTGTCTCCTTGAAACTCCCTGAAGCAGTCAGCTTGGGCTAGTCTTGTGTGATAACAAACAACCCTAACCTCAGTTGCTTGCACACACATGGGTGTGCACACAAAGTAATGAGTGTGCAGCTGGCCCTCCAACCTGTGGTTTCCACGTCCATGGATTTAATCAAACATGGATCAGAAATATTCAAAGAAAAAAAAAAGAACGAAAAATAACAACACAATAACAAAAAATAATATAAATTAAAATATAGTATAACAACTATGTATATAGCATTTACATTGTATTAGGTATTATAAGTAACCTAGAAATTATTTAAAGCAGAGCTCCCCAACCTTTTTGGCACCAGCTTCATCCATGTCCCTGCAAAGAACATGATCTCATTCCTTTTCATGGCTGCATAGTATTCCATGATGTGTATGCACCATATTTTTCCACGGATGGGATGGGGACGGTTTCTGGGTGAAAGTGTTCCACTTCAGATCATCAGGCATTAGATTCTCATAAGGAGCCTGCAACCTAGATCCCTTCCATGCACAGTTCACAATAGGGTTCCTGCTCCTATGAGAATCTAATGCCGCCACTGATCTGGCAGGAGGCAGAGCTCTGGTGGTGAAGCTCGCCCTCCCACTGCTCACCCCCTGCTGTGTGCCCCAGTTCCTACCAGTTCCCTGGCCCAGGAGTTGGGGACCCCTGATTTAAAGTATACAGGAGGACATGCATACATTATAGGCAGATACTATGCCATTTCATATCAAGGAGTTGAGCATCCTCAGATTTTGGTTTCTGAGTTGGGGGGGATCTTGAAACAAACCCCCCACAGATACCAAGGGACAATTGTATTTCTCGCTCAGGCAACATGCCATCTGAGGCTCTTTGCAACAATTTGTGTATATTGCAATGCAGACCTGAAGGAGCAGCACCCATCTGGGGCATTGAGGTGGGAAGAGAAAGCAGAATCCATAATGGTTCCCAAAGGTTCCGCTCAGAGAAGGCAGGTGTCACTTCCCTTCACATCTCATTGGCTGAAACAGGTCACATGGCCAGGCCAGCCTCCAATAGGATGGATAGTCTAATCCTCCAGTAAGCATGTGACCCACAGGGCGGGGTAGCCACCATTTTGAACAAGCACTATTTTAAACAACCATCTCCTGCATCCCCAGTCCTCCTCTCTGCTGCACAAAGGTGATAAGAGATGTCTTAGTCACCACTTGGCCTCACTGGGGACCCTCAGAGGCCCGATGTGTGTGGAGAGAGAGGAGACCAGCGGAAGAGTCATGGGGGCAGGGGATGTATGGGATGAAGGGCCGAGACCCAGGATGGAAGGGAGGCTAGCACAGCTGCTGAGCTGCAGCCTGCCCGTTTATGGCTGAAACGAGCCGCCTGGCCGGAGGACAGTAGCTACTTTTTCATTCATGGGCTTTGAAGATGGTGACAATGACAGATTCAGGTGATGGCATCTTTCTACTGGCTGCTTTAAAAAGAAGACCATCTCCAGAAGAGGAACTGTGAGACAGTGACAAATGCCCATACAGGAAGTGAGCTGCCCAGCACTCTTGATCTGAGCCATTTGCCCCGTGTTTCCCAGTAGCCCCGCTGCATTCCCTGCCTATTCCCCTGGCTTATTTATTTATTTATTTATTTATGAGACAGAGTCTTGTTCTGCTGCCCGGGCTACAGTGCAGTGGCGCAATCATAGCTCACTGCAGCTGCAGCTGCAACTCCCTGGGCTCTAGCGATCCTCCTGCCTTAGCCTCCCAAGTAGCTGGGACGACAGGTGTGTGCCACTGTGTCTGGGTAATTTTTTTATTTTTTGTAGAGATGGGATCTCTCTTTGTTGTCCAGGCTGGTCTCAAACTGGCCTCCCGAAGTGCTTTATTTGCATTTTGATTTAAATCCAGGTCAAATCTCTTTCTAGGATAATAGGTCAACTGGTGAAAGGGTCAAACCTAAGAGCAAAACTCAAAGGCATTCTGGGTGACGCTGACACCCATGCACGTGGATCTCCACTGCCCAGGAGGACTCATCTAGAATTTCTTCTTTCCTGAATTTAAAAGGTCTCCACAGTCCACTGGTGATAACCACCAATGCCAATTAGCACAAGGGTTCACCACATTTGCCCATGAGATGGGCTCCCTTCCCAGGGACAGATGTGTCAACTTCAACTACTTCAACTACTTAACCTAAGAGCACATGCCTTAGAGTGGGAGATTTGTTCAGTGCAATCCTACCTGAGCTAGTCCAGCAGGTCTTTTGTTGTTGTTGTTGTTTCTTTTTTTTTTTTTTTTTCACGGTCTCGCTCTGTCAAGCTCTGGAGTGCAGTAGTGTGATCACAGCTCACTGCAACCTCGACCTCCTGGGCTCAAGTGATCCTCCCACCTTAGCCTCCTGAAGCTGGGACTACAGGTACACGCCACTGTGCCTGGCTAATTTTTGTATTTTCTGTAGAGACAGGGTTTCATCATGTTGTGCAGATGCCGTCCATAAAAAGTAAGGAGTGATTATTATTAAAAAGAGGGACTGGTGTCAAGACAGCCTCTTGATATTTCAGTGGCGAGGAAGTACTGATTGCATCATGGTGATCTTGCACTCTTGTTAATGCAACCTCTTTTGACAGCATAAGCTTTAGAAAGGCTGGCAGTTCTGGGTTTTAATTCTCTGTCACCTTGTGACATCAGACATGTTACTTAATTTCTCTGCTTAACTTTCCTCAACGGCAACATGGGAACATCTGCAACACAGCTATTGGGAGGACTGATGAGCAAATCAATCGATGGCTACACATAGGGGCTTGGGACCATGTTGCCTGGCACACAGGACGTGCTCCACAACTTTGTCTCCTGGATGAAATGGGGACGTTTATGGGAAAAAGCCTGCGTGTAGTAAGCACACCATAAGTACTAGCAGCTATATTTAGCTGTGGAGTTTGAGCAGCATGCAGTTCATACCACAAAACCCATCATTTCCTGCAACACTTTGCTCTTGGAGAACTCCTGTAAGATGTTGATTCGTTCTTCTTATCTCACATTGGTTATTAGTCATAGAGGTTTTGGCTAAAATAACCACAGTTTATTTCTTTCTGTTTTCAGCATTCCCCTTTTCAGCCTCCAAAGCTGGAGTTGGGCCAGGAAAAAAATACGTCATGAGATAATTTAACTCCAAGAACTTTATTGTAAAACTTCAGTGGTGAATTTCTTTTTTAAAAAAAATAGATCTTGAATCATAGTGGTGTATTCTTAGCCTCCTTTTTTTTCACTTAGACATTTTATTATGAGCTTTCTCTGTGTTATTGAACATTTCAAAGACTTTGCAACCAATTAAATATGTGTTGGATGGCTTCTGAAGGAAGACAGTATAACAGGCTCAAAGACAGGGTTCTTGGCATTGAACCAGTGGGAGAGACAGACTCATGCATACGTAACCAGAAATACAAGTCATTCAAACTGTCCTAAATGTTAGAATGTAAGCATGTACTCTGGGTCATCAAAACCAATGACAATCAGGGAAATCCACCCAGGCCTACTTTGGGCCTTGGAAGATGGAAAATATTTGTGAAACAGAGAAATTGAGGAACAGATGTGTTAAGCTGAGACCAGAGCCTGCATCAGGGCTTAGAGGCAGGAAAAAAAATCAGGAAAGGGTAGAACTCTGTTGGGGGAGAGGTGGATTGGAAGTAGAGTCAAAGTTGAGGCTAGAAGGTGGGATTCGGCCAGGTCATGAAAGACCTTGACAACCACCCAGGGTGTTAGAAATTTGGTTTGTAGTGTTATCAGAAGCCACACAAAGATTTTGAGCAGGAAGTAGCCCTACAAGATTGGTGCTTCAGAGTAGAGCGTGACTGTGTGGGAGCTGAACAGGACAGTAACTCTGCCAGGACAGAGGAAGAGGAGGAAGGTGCTTGAGACACCCGTCTCAGGTAATGGCCTTCATGGCTGCCTAGGAACTGGGACTGGGGATCTAAGATAAGGGACAGGCCCTGGGGCTGCCATTACCCACAAGCAGGGAAGCCCTTTCAGTGGGTTGGGGCCTGTGAGGGGCTGCAGTACAATAATGCCTGTCCAGGAAACGGGAACATAGGAACAGTGGAGGAGTTTGTTTTGCACTGAGAGAACTGGACACAGGAAGAAGTTTTGACAGAGATGGAGAAAGATCTAGAACACACGGCCTTAGAGGCAAGAGAAAAGGGAAAGAAGAGGGAAATGGGTTAGTATTGTGGGAAGCCAAGCCTGAGTGTACATGAGCTGCCACCTTCAGGGGCCTTGCAACTTCAGAAAATACATCTAAACTGGGAAAACAGCCCAGCTCAACTGTCTTGAGGGGCCAGGAACCACGGCACAGACACCACTCTTTTGGAAGTGACTACAGGAGGGGTCAGGGCCCAGGCCACAGTGCTTCCTGGGCTTCCTGTCACAGGAGAGCGCTGGGTGTGGGTAATCTTGGCTCAGCATGTCTTAGTCTATTTGTGCTGCTTTAGCAAAATACCAAGACTGGGTAATTTATAAAGAATGAAGATTTATTTCTCACAGTTTGGGAGACTGGGGAAGTCAAAGATCAAGACACTGGCAGGTTCTCTTGTCTGGTGAGGGCTGCTCTCTGATCCAAGATGGCACCTTGAAGCTGCGTCCTCTGGAGAGGAGGGATGCTGTGTCCTCACTTGGCCAAAGGCAGAAGGGCAAAAGAGCTGAATACTGTGTGAAGGCTCTTTTATCAGAGTCTTAATCCCATCCACAAGGGAGGAGCCCTCATGGCCTAATCACATCTTAAAGGCCCCAACTCCTCATGCCGTCATGTTGGCCATTAAACACATGAATTTTGGAGGGGACCCAGTCAAGCCATAGCACTCTTTTATAAGGGCACTAATCCCATTCATGAGGGTGGATCCCTCACGACTCCACCCTCTTAACTTAATCAATATCCTAATGACCCTACCCCTTAATACTCTTGCATCAGGATTTAGGTTCCATCATAGGAATTTGGGGGGACACCAGTATTCAGATCATAGCAGCGTGAAAGGAGGCAACGTTTGCATCTGGGCAATCACTTTCCTTTGAGGTTGTGTCTACCTCCCTCTCCTACCCTCCCTGAAAACTTCCCTGGAAATTCTCTACTCAGCAACCGTACTAGCACTAGCACGTGTAAGACTAACACCACCATAAAGCAGCGCTCTCTGCCAGGGCAGTGTGCGTCTTAGCAGGAATAAAAGCTCTCATACTGATGTTATCATGGAATGTCAGTCATTAGGCCATGAAGTGTGGGAGTTAGTTTGTCCTGGCCATCCTGAAATAGCAGAGGAGCAGGAACCTGTTCTGTGTAAGGCTCTTTCTGACTGACAGCATCCTCCCCGTGCCCACATTCACCCAGACCCTCTGACTTCTTTGCAAGGCTGCTTAGGTGCACAGTGAAGTTACTTGGTTTCTTGCCTGTTCAGAGCAATTTCTCCAGGTTATCACAGTGCAAAGCCCCCGGGAAGAGAAACAGTCCCTACAGCCTCCTCCATAACCACCCTGCTTCATTTCTCTCCTCTCTTTTGCATGTATTGTGTTAACTCCCACCTCTGAGCCTTTGCTTGTGCCATTTCCTCTGCTTGGGTTGGTCTCCCCATTCGTCTCAGCTCATCAGGTATTCCCTATTCTTCATTGTCTGTTTCATATTGTCATATTTTCTTTCCCCAGCTGGGCTGGAAGCTTTGTGTCTCATACATCTGTAGTCCATTGTCCAGCAGAGGGCAGAGCCTGTTGCAAGTGTTCAGCAAATACTGGTCGACTGGCCAATAACAACTCACACTTGTGCAGGGAGACGGACTGATCTGGATGGACTGAGAGGGTGGGCTTTGGAACCCAGTGGATCCAAATTATAATCCCACCCCTTTGCTTTCATCAGTTGTGAGATCTTGACAATGCCGCTCAAACCTCTACCTCACTAAGCCTTGGCTTTCTCAACTGTGAAATGGGCTCATAATCATAGTGGTGACTAACTGAAACTTTGTGCAATAATAGTGCCTAGCACACAGTAGGTGCTCATAAAAAGTTAATTGTCTCTCCTCCATTCCTGATTGCCCCCCTTCCCACATGACGTGGGTGTTTAGGATTAGAAAACCTGAGTTCTGTCCGGTCTGGCATGTTAGAAACTTGAAGTCACTACTTGGTCCTAATAAGTAAAACCCTGACCAAACTGAAAAGTCAACTCTTCTTGGATCTGTCATAAAGGTGGGGTCACAGGCCAAGTCACTGCCCCCCCAAAATTGGAAAGACTAGTAGGCAAATGCAGAGAACTGCAGCTTGCCAGAGCAGGAACCCACAGGCACAAACTCACGCGGGAACCAGTGCTGAGACAGGGAAACCCAATGTGTACTGATGAACTAGTGGATGTTCACTGTGGACAAGCCTGAGTTAAAACCCCAGGGAACCCAGTCATCTAGGGGCCTCCACACTTTTGTGAGTTTTACCACCAGTAGCTTGACCAGGTTCCTGCAGTGAATATCAAAGATCTCATGCTTCCTGCAGGGGAGAGGGAAAAGGAAGAGTTTGGAATATGCCAGAGCACTCTGTTCTTCTCAGTAAGGTATCCTTTCAGAGCTGATATAGTTTGGATCTGTGTCTCTGCTCAAATTGCACGTTGAATTGCAATCCCCAATGCTGGAGGTGGGGCCTGGTAGGAGGTGTTTGGGTCACAGGGATGGATCTCTCACGGCTTGGTGCTATCTTCCCAGTAATGAGTTCTGGTGAGATCTGGCTGTTTAAAAGTGTGTGGCACCCTCCTGCACAACCTAACTTGCTCCTGCTTTTCATGTGAAGTGCCTGCTCCCCCTTCACCTTCCACCATAATTGAAAGCTCCCCAAGGTTTCACCAGAAGCTGAGCTAATATGAGCTCCATGCTTCCTGTAAAGCCTGCAGAACCGTAAGCCAATTAAACCTCTTTTCATTGTAAATTACCCAGTCTGAGATATTTCTTTATAGCAGCGCCAGAATGGTCTAATACAAGAGCCTAACCTACCTGGGAAAGGGAAATACCCAACTTCAGCCCATTTTAGCCATCCCACCCTACTTAAAGGGGGAAAAAACTGAGACATACTTTTGAAGTTAACAGTCCAGAGGCACAGGCTCAGTGAAAGACTGAGACTTACCCATAGGATTTAGAACTCTCCCGCTCCCTAACACCTTCTCATCATATCACTAAAGGCCTGTTTGTAGCAGTTTCTTTTATCTAGTACATTACATTTGGCCAGCAAGAGAAACGTACAAGACATATTAAAAGGCATTAAACAGTGTTCAAAGAGGTAGGACCAGCATGAGAACAGACTCGCATATGGTAGAGAGGTTGTAATGGTCAGACCAATAATTTCAAGCAACCCTGATTAAGATGCTAAGGACTCTAATGGCTAAAGTAGATGACAGCATGCAAGAACAAATGGGGAATGCAAGCGGAGAGATGAAAGTTCCAAGAAAGAACCAAAAAGAAATGCTAGAGACCAAAAACACTGTAACAGAAATACAGAATGCCTTAGACGGGCTTAATAGACTGGACATGGCTGAGAAAAGAATCTCTGAGCATGACAATATCTTGGTAGAAACCATCAAAACCGAAAAAGCAAAGAGAAAAAATACTGAACAAAAACACAGCACAGAGTATCTAAGAACTGAGGGACAACTACAAAAGGTGTAACAGACATACAATGGGAATTCCAGAAGGAGAAAAAAGAGAGGCACAGAAAAAATATTTGAAACAATAATGACTGAGAACTTCCTCAAATTAATACCAGACACCTAACCACAGGCTAGGAAGGTCAGCAAACACTGAGCAAGATCAATGCCAAAACAACTAACCTAGGCATACCATTTTCAAACTACAGAAATTCAAAGAAAAAGTCTTGAAAAAAAAGCCAGAGAGGGGAAAAAAAACACCTTGCCTATAGAGGAACAAAGATAAGAATTACATCTGACTTCTCAGAAATCATGCAAGCAAGAAGATAGTGGAGTGAAATATTTAGTGTTGAGAGAAAAAAAAAAAAAAAAAAAACACCAACCAAGATTTCTGTACCCTGTGAAATTGTCCTTCAAAAGGGAAGGAAAAATAAAGACTTTCTCAAACAAACAAAAAGTCAGGGGATTTGTTGCTGTTAGACCTGCCCTGCAAATGTTAAAATTTCTTTAGAGAGAAAGAAAATGATAAAGGTCAGAAACTCAGGTCCATATAAAGAAAGGAAGAGCATCAGAGAAGGAATAAGTGAAGGCAAAACAAAAGTGTTTACTTTTCTTATTCTTAATTGACCTAACAGATAACAGTTTGTTGGAAATAATGGAAACAGTATATTCTATTACTTATGCTTATGTGTGTGTGTATATCTATGTATAAGCAAAATGATGGCCCAGCAATGATACAAGGAATGGGAGGAAGAAATTAAGATTGTTTTGTTGTTGGAAGGTACAGTTGCCCGGGCGCAGTGGCTCACACCTGTAATCCCAACACTTTAGGAGGCTGAGGCGGGTGGATCACCTGAGGTCAGGAGTTTGAGACCGGCCTGGCCAACATGGTGAAACCACGTCTCTACTAAAAATACAAAAAATTAGCTGGGCATGGTGGTGTGTGCCTGTAATCCCAGCTACTCGGAAGGCTGAGACAAGAGAATTGCTTGGACCCAGGAAGCAGAGGTTGCAGTGAGCCAAGGTCATGCCATTGCACTCCAGCCTGGGCGACAGAGTGAGACTGTCTCAAAAAAAAAAAAAAAAAAAAGGAAAAAGAAAAGAAAGAAAAAAAGTACAGTTGTTCCTTGGTGTCTGTGGGAAATTGATTCCAGGACCACCTTCACAATTCCAAAATCAATAGGTGCTTAAGTCTCTGATGAAAAATGGTGTAGTGTTAGCATATAACCTATGCACACCCTCCTGTGTAGTTTAAATCACCCCCAGATTGCTTGTAATACCTAATACAATGTAAGTGCTATGTAAATAGTTGTTATACCATATTGCTTTTAAATTTTGTATTATTATTATTATTATTATTATTATTATTATTATTTTGAGACAGAGTCTCACTCTGTCACCCAGACTGGAGTGCAGTGGTGTGATCTTGGCTCACTGCAACCTCTGCCTCCTGGGTTGAAGAGATTCTCCTGCCTCAGCTTCCTGAGTAGCTGGCATGACAGGCCTGCACCACCATGGCCAGCTATTTTTTTGTGTTTTTAGAGATGGGGTTTTGCCATGTTGGCCAGGCTGGTCTCGAACTCCTGACCTCAGGTGATCCACCTGCCTTGACCTTCCAAAGTGCTGGGATTACAGGCATGAGCCACCATCTGCAGCCAAAATTTGTATTTTTTTTTTCCTGAATATTTTCAATCCATGGTTGGTTGAATCTATATGTGAGAAAACTGCAGATATGGAGGGCCAACCATTCTCACAACCTGTGAAGCAGTGTAGTGTTATTTGAAAATGGACTTGGATTGGTTGTAAATGTATATTGCAAACTCTAGGACAACTACTAAAAAAAAATTGAAAAACAAGTATAACTAATAAAGGAGAGAAAATAGAATCATATAAAATGCCAATTAAAACTACAAAAGGCAGAAAAAGAGTGGAAGACAAAAGAGGGACCGAAGAACAAGGATAACAAATAGAAAACAGTAACAAATATGGTAGATGTCTATCCAGCAATGTCAATATCACTGTGAATTTTAATGGTCCAAATGCAACAATTAAAAGAGAGAGGTTGTCAGAGTAGATCAAGAAACAAGACCCACTCTATGCTGTCTACAAGAAACCCACTTTACATATAAGGACACATATAGATTAATAGTAAATGGATGGAGAAAGGTATACCATGCTAACACTAATTTAAAAAAAAAGCTGAGGCAACTTTATTAATTTCAGTCAGGGTGGACTTCAGACCGAGGAAAGTAAGGGATAAAGAGGGGCATTAAAATGGAGCAGTACTCCAAGAAGATCTAATAGTCCTTTATGTGTGTGTGCCTAACAACAGAACATCAAAATACTTAAGGCAAAAGCTGATAGAACTACAAGGAGAAATAGATTAATCTACTATCATAGTTGGAGACTTCAGCACCCCTCCATCAGACATGGGCAGATATAGCAGGTGGAAAATCAGTAAGAACATAGTTGAATTCAGCAGCACCATAATCAACTGGATATGATGGACATCTATAGACTATTTTATCCGACAATAACAGAATGCACATTCTTTTGAAGCCCACCTGGAACATTCACCAAGATAGACCACATGCTGGGCCGTAATACACACCTTAAAAAAAATTTAAAAGAATTGCAATCAGGCCGGGCATAGTGGCTCACGCCTGTAATCCCAGCACTTTGGGAGGCCAAGGCGGGTGGATCCCCTGAGGTTGAGAGTTTGAGACCACCCTGACCAACATGGGGAAACCCCATCTCTACTAAAAATACAAAATTAGCTGGGCATGGTGGTGAGTGCCTGTAATCCCAGCTACGCAGGAGGCTGAGGCAGGAGAATGGCTTGAACCTGGGAGGCAGAGGTTGCAGTGAGTCGAGATCATGCCATTGCACTCCAGCCTGGGCAACAAGAGCGAAACTCCGTCTCAAAAAAAAAAAAAAAAAAGAATTGCAATCATACAAGTCTTCTCTCAAACCACAAGAGAATTAAACTAGAAATCAATAACATAAAGATAGCTGGAAAATCCAAAAGTACTTGGAGATACTTCTAACCAACATACAGTCAAAGAAGGAATCTCAAAAGAAATTCAAAAATACTTTGACGTAAATTAAAATGAAAACACAACTTACCAAACTTTGTAGGATGCAGTGAAAACAGTGCTTAGAGGGAAATTCATAGCATTGAATGCATATATTACAAAAGAAGAAAACCTGATTTTATATTTACTTCTCCCACTTAACTAACTCTGTGAACTAGAGCAAGTTATTTGACTTCTGATCCTCATTTTCACCAACCACATGATGGAGTTAATGATACCTCTAGGTCTCATGTCCGACTGCTTCCTTAAATAGTTGAGGCAGAAGGAAGTTGGTGAGACAGGCATAAGAACGTGGCTTCCTCCAGGCCAGGTGGGCTGCCTGGACACTGAGCAACATGTATTTTCCTTTATAATCCAGGTGCTTGGGATTATATTGTTGTTATGAGGAGCAGACAAGAAAATATATGTGAACATACCTAAAATCTGACAGAAATCCAAGAGTGAGTTGAATACTGCTGCATTCATTGATAACATATTCATGCATATAGGTAACTAGCATCTATTGAACCCTGGATCACGATAAGGCCGTGTCTCTGTCCTCAAGGAGCTCAAATCTAGTCAAGGAGGCAGAGTTGTCAATTGCAACACAGTGTAATCAGGGCTCTTGTGATCAAAATGAGCCAAGGGAGAAGGAAAAAAGAGAGGGTTGCAGGAATGGTGTTACAGGCAAAGGGATGAAGGTGGACCAGCTTCTGCTCTCAAAAGGATCACTTGGGTAGCTGAGTGGATTGGGGCAAGAGTGGAATGAACAAGACAAAGTGCCTTTGCAAGTGCTTTATTGTTCTCACAGCATCCTTTGTGGATGCTCAGCTTGCCCTGGACAGATCACATCATACAGAGGACTTCTAAAGAGATGTTTCTAGGGGAACTTGGCTTTCAGGGGGTTTTCACAAAAGAGAAAGTTGATTATTACCTCTGAGCACCTCTGAACCCACCTCCCAGATTTGCTTTGCTCTGGGAGTTCCTAGGCAGCCTCATCTCTAGAAAGTGTGAGCAGTGTTAGAGCCAAGGTGAGCTTGTGCAAAGCCGTGTGTCAGTAACCCGGGTTGTAATCAGGCTTCCCCAGTAACTTGCTATGTGGCCTTAAGCAAGTCACTCAACATCTCTGAGCCTGTCTTCACCTGGCAAGAGATGGGTACAAAACGCCTTGGAAAGATAAAGCCCCACACAGACAGAAGGCGCCGTTCTTCTTTTGCCTAACCCTAGATGTCCCAAGCACCTGGATGGTAAAGGAAAATACATGTTGCTCAGTATCCAAGCAGCCCACCTGGCCCAGAGGAAGCCACATTCTTATGCCTGTCTCACCAACTTCTTTCTGTCTAAACTATTTAAGGAAGCAGTCAGACATGAGACCTTCTGGAAAGTTCCATAGAAATAAACCGATGTTTTCTGTGTCTCTTTGTGTCCATCTCCCCTTATCTGCTCAGGATCAATGAGTAGTTTGCACTGCTTTCATCAGTCCTGATCCTATTACATGTTTTATTGTGCTTATTGTTGTCTCAGTCTTAATTTTCACATTGGAAACTTTTAGGGAACTTGTCCCAGAGGAATTTCCCCTGCTGGAATATTCCTTTAATGTTGTTCCCAGTGCAAGGCTGCCCTTTATACCTACAAAAGTAGGATCCCCCAAGTGAGACCCAGTTCCCTGATAACTAGGCCATAAAATCTTACTTTTCTTCAGCCTTTAGCCCCAGTTATTGGGGAGTTGCTGTCTACCAGGTACCATGGGGGTATTCATAGACATTGGCCCCCCTGTCTTCATAACACTATGAAACAGGTGATAGGATCTCTAGTCTGCAGCTGAAGTGTGCCCCTGGATGTAACTGGGATTAAACCTGGGTCTGTAGATGCTGTATGCAAGCTCTTTTACCTTAGCCAGGTTGTTTCCTGTCTTATCTCCCATATTCCTCATCCAGATGACTCTCCAAGACAGGGGAAGGTAGAGGATTCCAGAGAGGAAGTAGAGGAGTTAATAATCAAATCCTTTATACTCTTTGTATGGTTGTATCTTATCCTTTCCTCTTTTAGCAGGGGATTTATTTAACAAAGAACATTGGAATTTCCCTTGGAGTCTGAAGCCTAAGCCGAGAAGAGTATACTAAAGTGCTTATGTTCATTACAAAGTACCAGAGTTGGGCAGAAAGGAGGCAGACTGGGACTAAATGGCTTCAGCAAGGACAGCCATGGTGAGGAAGGGTCACTTAACTTCCAGGCCTGGCTCTCCCTTGTAACAACTGAGTAGAGGTGAGTTTGTGCCTGAGCTGTGTTTTTGGTGGCATGCGGGAGCCAACTCATATCAACTGGTGAGAGCTGACTGTGTGAATCTCTTCCCAACTTGGTAGTAAGTACCTTATGGAAACTGGCAAATGCTATAAATCAGGGGGTTTTTCCCCCCTCCTGGAGAGCTGGACTTACGCACTTACCAGCACACTACTGCTTGTTTTCCTCATCTAGAAAATGCGGGTGGTAATACCCATGTCATAGAACCATGGGGAGGTGTTATATATGTGAGCATTTTGCAAAAAGCATGACATGTATGTGGGGTCAATAGGATGATGTGTGTTTATAGATAATTTTTTTAAATTCTTACATGAAAAACTGTGTCTTATTTTTTAGCTGTATCTTTGCAGAAACAGGAAATAAATTTCCATCAGGGCGTATTAGGACAGGTGTAGCATAGATTCCCAGAGAAATCAGATGGATAATGTGAGACTATTAGCTGATCATGGGATGACCTTTGAAATCATCAAGTAAATACTTCCTTGTGAGAGCCTGAGGGGCTTCTTCTCATTGGCTTCAGGGTCCTGAGGACCAAAGCCCTGTCATTCATTGAGATGATCCGGTCAAGCGTTTTCCATGGTTTTCTTTGAGGAATGCCAGTGGCACTGGCTGTGGTGAAAGAAGCCAACAGACAAGCAGACCTAGATTTGAAACCTGGTTTCTCACTTACTACCTGGTTGAACCTGGGCAAATTCCTGAGCCTCTTCAATCTCAGTTTCCTCATCTGTAAAATGTGCTACCTCCCAAATAGAGTTTTGGGAGACCCTTGGAGAGGGGGAGATTCTGCTGGATTTCTGTTAGTTCTGTTCTCTCTGCTGGGCTTCTTCAGAATTCTGTACTTATATCATGGTCTTAGAACTCCAGTTGGATCCCTAGTTTGCAGAATGTGGCTCCAGATTGGTACAAGAAGCCTGCTTGGTATAGCCCAACCTGGAATGTTCTCTATGTGCCTCTTTTCCTGCTGAGTTGTGACACAAAATATTTATTGAGACTTTGCTGGGTGCTCAGGCCTTAAGGAAGTAGAATCATAATAGCAGTCACTTGTTAAGCATTCTATATGAATTAATTTAATCTGCATGTCAGCCCTAAGAGAGAAATAGTACAGTGTGGCAGAATTAAGATGATCATGCATTCTTTGACAATTCTCCCATCAAGAGTCTATTGCCTCGCTCCTTGGATCTGGGCTAGCCTGTTACTTCTTTGACCAATGAATGAAATAAAGCAGAAGTGACACTATACCAGTCGCAGATGTAGCTTTTAGGAGAACTGACAGCTTCTGCCTGGACTCTGGGAGCTCTGAGTTGTCATGTAAGAAATCTAATGACTGACACCGCCATACTGGAGAGACCATGTGGAGAGGCCTGGACACTATATAAGGAGGGAGAGAGGCCCAAGAAGAAGACAGGCCTGGGTGAATCCAGCCTTCCAGGTATTCCTGCCAAGGCACCAGGCATAAGCAAAAGTGTCTTATACCCTCCAGACCAGACCAGCCCACAGCTGAATACCACTAAGTGCCCTAGTCAGTGCCACAAAGAGGAGGAGAATCACCCAGCTGAGCCCTGCCAAATTCCTGACCCACAAATTGTGAGCTACAATAAGATAGCTGTTATTCTAAGCCACTAAATTTGTAAATGATTTGTTACAAAGCAATAGATAACCGGAACCATGATCACCCTCCTTTTGCAAATAAAGAAATGGAGGCACAGAGAGTTGAAGGGGCTTAGTTAAGATCACACATTTATTAGTAAGTGGTGAAGACATGATTTAAACCCCAGAAACCTGGTTCCCAACATGAGTTGTTAACACTGTATTGTACTGCTCTTGAGTTGAAAACATGTCTCTGCTTGCAAGGAGACTTCTGTTTACTTTGGGATGCAAGAATCACTCATGCTACAGAAATAGCAGTTATGGCAGAAATAGAGAATTATAGAAGACATTCATTTATTCAGTTTAAGGACACTAGGCCCTGGGGATACAGGGATGATTATATTAAAATGATGTTAGGATTTTACTTCTGTCAGAGGAAGGACCCGCACTGCCCCACAACACTGACTGGTGAATGAGACCCCAGGGGAACAACTCTGAGGGGTGAGGACATTTGAGTTGTGTCCTGAAGGATGAATAGAAATGGCCTGTTTGGAAGAGCACACGAGGTGGCAGGATAGCCCACGCAAGGGCACAGAGTGGCAGAATGGTGGGGTGCACCCAGGGAGAGTCCAGTGTGGCCGGTGTGGAAGGGAGGGAAAGCCGAGAACAGGAGCATCAGCTGGAGCCACTCGCAGGGCAATGTGCGTCCAGGCCTTGAAGCTTAGCCTCTGTCTAAATGGCTCTGGGGAACACCAGCAAAGGACATTAAGTGTGGGGTCATGATCTGATATGCCTGCTAAACAGAAGCCCCCCGCCCTTGGGGGTGTGAAGGCTGGAGTGCAGGGGGTGCTGCTGGGGATGAAGACCAGAGGAAGATCCATGGCAGCAGTCTGGTGACAGCATGGTGGGGTCAGACCAGGCAGTTATGGCAGGCATGGAGGGGAGGGGACACACCCCAGAGTGTTTAGGAGGAGGACTCTTGGGCCTGGTTGGCAGAAATGGCATGATGAAAAAAGAGGAGCTGGTGGTGCCTTGGGGCACCTGGTGTCAGGGACTGTGGGACAGCATCACCCTGGGCCTAGGGAAGAGCAGTTAGAGGGTAACAGCAAGGGACGCAGTGAGCGTTGGTGCCTGGGAGAAAGAGAGCACCCCCCTAGTGCCTTCGATGGAGTGGGTGCTCAGCAAATACTTGACAAGGAAGATCAAATGGACCCCTGGGTCTGGGTCTCTGGAAGGAAGGTAGAGTGCAAAGTAGAGATTTGAGCATCACCAGCACAAGGGCGGCTGGAGGGGTGAGATTCTAAACCACACCAAATCCTTCCATTGTGTTCTTGACCTTTGGACTGAAGAGACCTGTTTCCACCTCTGTTCTTAGAGACAAGTCTGCTCTGTTCCTACAGGGCTATACAACTCCCATCTTGTCACTAAAATGGGATTTGAGTTAGATGAGCAGTTGCAGAAATCTATAACTCTGTGGATATAATTGACTGGGAGCACTGAGCCCTGACCCCGGGCAGTCACGAGGAATGTCCCCATGCCAACTGAGAAGCTTCTCTTTGCAGCCACAGTGACGTCGCCATCCCTGACCTGGGGCATTTATAGTGATTCGGAGAGCCCCCAGTTCTATGCCTGCGGTGAACTTAGGGATAGGGGCAGTGCTCCAAATAACACCCCTCGCTTCACCACCTGCGCTCAGAACCAGTAAGGAAGTAGACAAAGGTGAGGAAGATGCAGATCAGGGTCAGTTTTCTTAGCAATGGGCTGAACTGAAGGATGCAGTGTGTGGGGACATGATGAAAATGAATAAGAAAATTGAGAGGAAGCCTCACAGTTCGAAAGGGATGTAGTTGTGGGATGTAGTTAGGGCACAATCGAGTGCCCTAACACGCACCCTCCTTGACTCTGCTCCCCGGAGCTACAGGCTTCCCTGTCCCAAGGGCTGGGGCTGTCCCAGGATGCCTAAGGGGAGTGGGAAGAAAGCTGCACCCTGACCCCAGCAGACTGGATATTTACAATCTTGGTTCAGTAGCATCTTGAAGCAAGTGAACTATCAGTTGCACTGAGACTGATCCCTTGTTCTTGATTTCACGACGCATTTCCTGGCTCTTGGTGTCTCTGCACTGCTGGTGAAGAGGATGGAGTATGATTCCTCTGAGATAGCATCATGGGCCTTGCTGTCTTCCATTGAATTCAGTTCCAAGCACTGATTTCGGGTACCCACTATGCGCCGGGCAGCACGCTAGGTGCTGGGGTCCATGGCATTCCTAGGCTCCTGCCGATTCACTCAAGGAGCACAAACTGGTTCTCTCTCGAGAGCAGGGTGCGTGAAACACGGCACTGTTGGCATTTAGAGCTGGGTCATTCTGTGTTGTGTGGACTGTCTTGGGCATTGGAGAATGTTAGTGGCATCCCTGGCCTCTGTCCACTAGAGGCCAGTAGCATCACCCTCCGAGTAGTAACAATCAAAAGTATCTTTACATTATCACCAAATGTCCCCCTGGGGGATCAGTTTGCTCCTGGTTGAGAACCACATCTCTAGGGCTGTGCCACCCAGTATGGTAGCCAGGGGCCACGTGTGGCTAGTGAGCTTCTGAGACGTGGCTCGAGTATATTGAGATGAGCTGTGAGTGTAATATACACCCTGGACTTTGAGCACTTAGTATGAAAAAAATGGGAAATGTCCTATTAGTAATTTTTAATATATTTATGGTGTCTTAAAATGACAATATTTTGGATCTATTGGGTTAAATAAAATATAGTATTGGGATTAATTTTACCTGTTTCTGTTTACTATTTCTAATGTGGCTATGAGAAAATTTATATTGCACACATGGCTCGTATTCTCTCTCTCTTGGGTCTAGAGCTACACCAGCCCCATGTGGTGGGTGAGGGCTCGGACTGCAGAGTCAGACCCACCCAAGGCCGTGTCCTAGCCTCGTCGCTTCCTAGCTCTGTGATCTTCGGTGAGCTACCGAACTTCTCTGGGTCTCACAGTGGCGGTCACTTTCTCCAAGACCTCAGATCAAAGTTCCCAAACTTGGGGGGAGATGGTGAACTTTGTATGATTCTGATGTTGAAGCTGGTATTTTCTGGACGTTCTTGGGGGGGTCCTTCTGTGGCACTCAGGGCTGTTGTCACTATCAAGGTGTTACCCACCTCCCTTCCCCCCATCCCCTCTGTTCCCGGAGAGAACAAAGTGTTTTTTTCTCAGTGGGTCCAGTCAAAGACATCTCCGCGGCCCTGCGGTGTGAGCAGGGAGCAGGTGGGATTGCTTTCCCCGACATGCACCTCTTTCCAGGGTGGCGCCTTTACCCAGCATCTCCCACCACTCCTTCCACCTCGCCTTCTCCCAGTAATCTCCCCAGGCCTAGTTTCTCTTTATTTAGCCTTTCCTGACACTTGGCAATTTGCAAATCTGTCCAACGTCTCCCCTTCTGTTTTGGCATCTGAACCTATAAATAGCTCCCAGTCGAAGTCCTGGCTGCATTGTGACAGTTTGTATGCTTGCACTGTATTCCTTTTCTCAGACTTTTAAAAAGTCTCATCTACGCACTTGCTCAATACAGAAGAGCAGCTTCCAAAAAAAGGAATCTTTTATTACAGCATGAACAATGTAGTCGGGAGTTGCCTCAGCGTGACATGCTGCTTGCAGCAACGATGAGCCCCGTGAAGCATGTGAGATGGTCCAGGCGAGGTCCTGGACCCAGGATGGTAAAAAGAAATGAAGTCTGGGCTCTGCTGTCTCTAGAAGCTTCATCCTGGGCCAGAGCTGGGCCTGTAAATAAATCATGATGTGCTGTAATCAGCTGTAAAGTTGGCTGTGTGCCTAGTGCTCAGGCCGGTGGGAGGGGCCAGAAGTTCTGCCCAAGAAGGCCTCACCAAGGCATCACCTGGGGACTGCCTGATGACAAGGGAGATGGTGGCCCACAGGAAAGGCACCGCTGCTGATAGCGAGGCAGCAACACACCGATTGCATTCCTGTAGGAGGCACTGGGACACCTTCCCTCTAGCCTGTGCCTCCTGTCTCCACAAAAGGCATCTGCTATACTGGCGGGTGGGCCATGGTCGCAACTTGGCCACAGCCTTAGGCCAGTCACTTAGCCTTCCTGATCCTCAGTTTCCTCACCTATTAAAGGTAGATAATGGAGTTGTCATGATGATTAGAAGTACAGAGCCTGGCACAGTGAGCACTTATTAAATGGAAGATGACATTATTATTATTAAAACTGAAAACGGTAACCCTCCATGACTCCTCAGGAGGCTCAAGTCTGTGCAAAGCCCAGTGCTGGGAATTTGGAAGAAGGAAGCAAACAATGACAGTTGCCACTGAATCAGAATCTGGATTCCAGAGAGCTCTAGAATCCAACTCTGGAAAATACTCGGGCCGATCCCCTCTCAAGCTGATGATGTGCTACCTCTGGACCTCAGTTTCCCCATCTGTGCCATGGGGAGGGTGGAGAGCTACCTCTTAGAACCCTTCCGTTCTGGCTTTCAGTGGTTCCCTGTCCAGGGCTATAACCTGGGGCATTTGGAAGCAGCCTTGCTTGACCATGGCTGCTGGGTGCTCCCCATCCCTTTCCCATTGGCCTCCAGCCAAAGGCCAACTCAGGCAAACTCACTGTGCCCTACTTTGCACTGCAAGCCTGCAGCGCACTTGGCCCAGGGCCCTGGTGGGTGGAGACCAGGGCTAAGGAGGGATGATCTTACACTGAGAGCTGCAGACTGGACAGGTGTTGGAGCCTTAGAGAGGGAGGCTCAGGCAGGCTGGAAACATACAAGCTCCAGGGCCAGCTCCAGAGGCAAAGGTGCCACCCCAGATCATCGGTAACATCCAGCAAAAGAGAAAGGATGCTTTTTTCAGCACATTTTCCCAATCGGCATCCTCTTCCAGCTCCCTGAACCCTAACTCATCCTTTGCCCTCCCCACCCTTCAGCACCCCCGCCCAGGTCTTGGAGATCTCTGTGCTGTCTTTTGTGAGCGGCTGCTGTCTTGCACTCAGAGCCACTGTCGGGTAGGCCTTCAGCCTTTGCACAATGACCCAAAGGGTGTGTGAGGGGCTCAGGTACTCTTCTCCTCACCTGGCACTTAGAGAAAACAAGTCTCAGAGTCTCATGGTATGTGGTTGGTGGACCCAGGGACCTGCGCCTGGTCAGTGCTGTCCAGGTTTGGGCTCTGCCTGGAGCAAAATCAAGAGCTTGCCCATGCCATGTTGCGGTCCTTAAATGGTAGCAAATCTCAGAGAACAGAGGAGCCACTCAGGCTGGCATGGGATTGTTTGCTCTTTCTTACTTTTGGCAGCTTCTACCCTCTGCTGGTACCAGCAGTGCTGGCAGTTCTGGTCTAGCAGCACCCTTCCCTCAGGCAGGAAAGGGTGGTTCTCCAGCATCACCTCAAAGCCAGTAGGTGCCAGGGCTGGGCCTGGAACCAGCGGGTCCCCAGGGCTCCAAAGAAATTGCTGTCTTCCGCACTTCTACCCCTGGGAACACAAAGTGATTTCCATCTCTTTCAGAAAATTGTGCCTTTGGATAGTAAGCTCTGTGATGGTAGCAAACATTCCTTTCTCCCCTCAGCCACAAACTGACCAAGTGGTGGTTCCCATGGCAACTGCGGTGTTGCTGGGCAGCCATGGACCCTGGCCAAAATGCAATGGTGTCCTTCAAAATGGGGAAGGAGCCTACCCCTTGCAGGGGCCTGTATGATGGTCCACAGGCTGGCCAAGGTGAGTGGGGGTCCATGGAAGAGTGGGCATGGCCCTGAAAGGCCTCACTTCCCCGCCCCCAGCCCATAGGGCCCTGCAGGTGCCCCTCCCTCCTGCTCCCCAGCTGGGAACCACTCCCCAGTCCCTTGTCACTTTGACTTTTTATCCTCAGGGTCTGTGCCCGTGGCCTTTCCTGTCAGGCACCCAGCACAGTGATCTAGTGTCCCTTTTAGGAAAGAGGATCAGAATCCATTAGGATTGAATTCTCTAACCCATCTGGGTGATAGGAGGATTCAGAGTAGGTTGGCTCAGTAGTGTCACATAAGGACCTGGGGTTAAAGCCACTTCCAGGGTCCACCCAAAGGTCCTCTCCTAGCCAGGTGTGAGGGCATTTTTTTCTCCAAGTATTGAGCCCTCCAAAAGGTCAGAAACTCCCCTCTCCTCTAGGAGTGGTGTCCAAGCGTTCCTTGCGTCCCCGGGTGACAGTTTCCTCCTGGGGCAATCCTAATCTATCCATTGAATCCATCCAGTGCTCATTCCATAAGCATGCATATTGAGGACTTGCTGCATGAAAGATTTTCCTTAGATAAAAACAATCAACATCTCTCTCTCCCTACCCAACCAAATGTTCAATCATCGAAAGAGAATGAGCTGATTGTTTTTGAATCTCTACCCACCCCTCCCCACCAAGAAAGAATTACAGATAGGTCCCAGGGCCCATACCACCGGCAGGTTCCCTGTTACCCTTCTAACTGTGAGGCTTCCTCTCAATTTCCTTATCCATTTTCCTTTTTTTTTTTTTGAGATGGAGGGAGACTCCATCTGTGGCCTAGGCTGGACCTCATTGCAGCCTCCACCTCCTAGGCTCAAATGATCCTCCTGCCTTAGCCACCCAGTAGCTGGGACTGCAGATATGAGCCACCATGGCTGGCTAATTTTTGTATTTTTGGTAGAGATGGCATTTCACCATATTGCCCAGGCTGGTCTCGAACACCTGAGTTCAAGGGATCCGCCCACCTCGGCCTCCCAAAGTGCTAGGATTACAGGAGTGAGCCACCACCCCCTGCCCCATTTACTCTTTATTTCTACATATTATGAGCACAATAAGTCCTTGTTGATGAGTAAATACATAATGAAAAATATCCTAGCCAAAGAGAAACTCTGACCAAATGGGGGTCAGAACTGGAAAGTTTATTGACAACTCCTATTGTCAATCAAAATGTGTTAGAAGTGGGATCTCTAAGGTTAACAAAGCTGTCTGCTAAAATGAAAGATTGGGGTTGTGTTTCACAAGTATGTATATACTTCAAAAACAATGATCCTTGGCAAGGTGCATCCTCGTTCCATGCTTTCATATCATGATCTGTTCCTTCTCAAAGCAAGGATCTGGCTTGGATTAACAAACGCTCACGCTTCATTTGTTAGCAAAGATAAATGAGACTGTAATGAAGGCATGTGTCAATAGGCATTCTTTCCCTAGAGTCAGTGTGATGAAGAACAAGTTTTCATTTGTTGACTACATTAGCCTCAATCGCTGGGAACTTGTAGTAATTAAAACTGGGCGTATCTGAAATTTACCTTTGCACCGTCTGTGAAGAAAGCATCTACAAAGGGAAAAATAGTGTCAATAAAATTACAGAGAAGACTTTGGTCTAGATAAGAATAATAACTGGTTAAAGGCCCACAATTCATTAATGATATCAATAGAGAGAAGAATTGACCATTAATTAAAGCAGATTGGGAATGGCCCTGCTGAATCGTCTATATAACACCCCTTGTGTGCCTACTATTTTCTGTACAAGCTTGGACAGCAATGTTTGGAAAGACCCTGTTAAGAGGATGAAAAGACAAGGCCAGATGCAGTGGCATGCACCTGTAATATCAGCTACTTGGGAGGCTGCAGTGAGAGGATCCCTTTAGCCCTAGAGTTCAGGACCAGCCTGGGCAGCAGAGGGAACCCCAGAGCCAGTCTCAAAAAAAAAAAAAAAAAAAAATGGAGGACAAAAAGACAAACTACAGAATGGGAGAAAACATTTGCAAATCACGTATCTGACAAAAAAATGTGCATCTAGACTATATAAAGAACTCTCTGCCGGGTGTAGTGGCTCATACCTCTAATCCCAACACTTTGGGAGGCTTAGCTGGGTGGATTGCTTGTGAACCCAGGATGTTCAGGCTACAGTTAGCTGTGATCGCACCACTGCATTCTAGTCTAGGTAATAGAGCAAGACCCTGTCTCAAAAAATAAGTAAATAAATAAAGACAAGTAACTCAATCAAAAATGGACAAAGGATCTGAGTAGACATCTTTGCCAAGAATATATGGAAATAACCAAGAACACATGAACAGACTCTCAACAGCACTAATCATCAGACATGCAAATCAAAAAACCACCATGAGATATACTTCACACCCACTAGGGTGACTATCATTAAAAAAGATGGACAATAACAAGTGTTGACAAGGGCGTGGAGAAATTAGAATCCTCATACCTTGCTGGTGGGAATATAAAATGGTGCTGTCACTTTGGAAAACAGTATGACAGTTTCTTAAACATACAGAATTGCCATATGACTGAGCAATTCCACTTCTAGGTATATACCCAAGAGAAGTAAAAACACATCCACACAAAAACTTGTACACAAATGTTCACAGCAGCATTACTTGTAGTAGCCAAAATGTGGAAACTACCCAAATGTCCATCAACTGATGAGTGGAAAAATACAATGTGATATATCCATACAGTAGAATATTATTCAGCCATAAAGAAAAATATTCAATTAGAAAATGGGCAAAACACGTGAACAGACATTTCACCAAACAGGATACACAGATGGCAAACAATCACACGAAAGGATGTTCAACATCATTAATTATTTGAGAAATACAAATTAAAACCACAATGAGATATCACTCTTCACCTATTGGAATGGTTAAAATAAAAAGTAGGAATAACACTAAAGGCTGGTGAGGATGGGAAGAAACTGAATCACCCCTGCATTCTTGGTGGGAATGTCAAATGGTGCGGCCTCTCTGGAAAGGAGTTTGGCAGTTCCTTTGAAAACTAGAGGCTGGATATGGTAGCTCATGCCAATAATTTCAACATTTTGGGAGAACAAGGTGGGAGGATTGCTTAAGGCTAAGAGTTCCTCATCTCTACAAAAAATTTAAAAATTAGCTGGGTGTGGTGGTGCATGCCTGTGGTCCCAGGTACTCGGGAGGCTGAGGAACACTTAAGTCTGGGAGGTTGAGGTTGCAGTGAGCCATGATGGCACCACTGCACTCCAGCCTGGGCAACAGAGTGAGACCCCTTCTCCAAAAAATGATAGGAAATTACAGATGACCTTACCACATGACCCAGCAATTTCACTCTTGGGCATATATCCCAGAGAAATGAAAACACATTTTTCACACAGAAACTTGTACGTCAATGTTTACAGCAGTTTCGTGCATAGTAACTAAAAGCTGGAAACCATCCAAATGTCCTTCAGTGGATGAATGGCTAAGCAAACCCATAGTATATCTGTGCTACAGAATATTACTCAGCAATAAAAGGCAATGAACTATTGATTAACAGAACAACTTGGATGAACCACAAGGAAGTTACACTGAAAAAAGCCAGTATCCAAAAGATATATACTTTGTGATTCAACTTATATGACATTCGTGAAATAATACGGTCATAGAGATGGGAACAGATTAGTTGTCGGGGCTAGTGATGGGGAGGGGCTAGATGTGGCTATGAAGGGATAGCACAAGGGAGCTCTATGGTGCTGAATGAACTCAATATCTTGATTGTAGTGACTGCGCAAAGCTACCTATGTAATAAAATTGCCTAATACTGTACAAACACACACACACACAAATGAGTGCATATAAAACTGCTGACATCTGAATAGCATCTGGGGATTGCATCGAGGTCAGTTTCCAGGTTTTGACATTGTGCTCTAATTATTACCAGTGTTACCACTGGGGGGAACTGGGTGAAGGGTACACAGGACTTCCCTATTCATTTATTTGCAACTTCTTGTGAGTCTATAAGCATTCCCAAATAAACCATTTTATGAATACAGTTATTTATTTTATTAATGCAATTAAATAAATATTTGAGAACTGGCAATGTACCAACCACCATGGTATATGCTGGGGGTTCTTTGCAAAACATGATGCACATGTAGTCTCTGCTCTTGACAGTTCATTTGCATTACTGAATGATATAACTGAATTTCTCTCTCTCTTTTTTAGCAATTGTTTTTTGTTTTTTTTTTTTTTGAGACAGAGTCTCACTCTGTTGCCCAAGCTAGAGAACAGTGGTACAATCTTGGCTCACTACAACCTCTGTCTCCTGGATTCAAATGATCCTCCTGCCTCAGCATCTCAAGTAGCTGGGATTACAGGCACCTGCCACAATGCCCCGCTAATTTTTGTATTTTTAGCAGAGACAGTGTTTCATCACATTGGCCAGGCTGGTCTCGAACTCCTGACCGCAAGTGATCCACTTGCCTCAGCCTCCTAAAGTGCTGGGATAACAGGCGTGAGCCACTGTGCCCAGTCTCTCTTTCTTAGCATTTTTAAAGTTGTTTATTAAATTATACAAAAAACTTGCATTTAAAAAATGTATTTTAATTTGGGGGTACAAGTGGGTTTTGGTTACATAAGCTCTTTAGTGATGATTTCTGAGATTTTGGTGCACCTATCACCTAAGCAGTGTACACTATACTCAACTTGTATTCTTTTATCCCTCACCCCACACGCAGCTTTCCCACCCCACTCCCCAAAGTCCATTCTATCACTCTTATGCCTTTGCATCCTCATAGCTTAGCTCCCACTTATAAGTAACAACATGTGACATATAGTTTTCCATTCCTGAAAAACTGAACCTCTTTAAAAACAAAAACGCCTAATCGCTTTCAGTTCTTCATGGATGTTCTGTTTTGATGTTGAGATTGTGAGTGCCAGGGGCTGGGCTGGCATGCATGTACCCAGCATCTCTACCTGCCCCTGACCCAGCCTTGCGGGTGAGTCACCAGTGAAAGGTTTCCTTTCTTCTGAGCCAGGGTAGAGTCTGATTGTTGTCACCTGCTGTCACCTTGGAGCACATTGGGTTCTGTCTGGTGCCTGTTCTCACACCTCACCTCTTGAGAAGGTTTGGACAGGGTCTGGTATGTTTCCCCTGAGGCTTTTGCTGAGGGATATGGGAGAATGTACTCAGTGTGACAAGTCTTGGGAACTGCTGGAACTGGCAATTTTGTTGGGAGGAGCAGGCTGGCGGGCTCCCTGCCCAGGGCAGAAGCAGGTGCTGGATGGCCTGAGGCTCTGTCAGAACTGTCTTGGCAGGTTCATGGGTGACATGGTCTCCTGGGCAGTAGGTGGCATGGGGGCTTGTCAGCTGTATTAGTAGGGTTTTGAGCTGCTACTGAAAGCAGCATGAGCTGAGAGGACACTGGAAACCAAGGGTTTTAGAGAAAAATCTTGACTATGTCTCCGCTTACAGAAGTTGTATACACTTATTATAAAAACTCACAGGAAAACAGAATGCAGGAAGTGAAATTCAGTCTGTGTGTGTGTGTGTTTCTGGTTTTAATAACAGCTTTATTCAGATATGTTTATTTAATGTATCAGTATCTTTTTATTAGATAATAGCTTTATTCAGATGTGTTTATTTAATGTATTCAGTATCTTCCAAGATCAAGGCGCTGGTGCAGAAAAAAAATTTTTTAAGTATTAAATGTCATACAATTCAGCAATTTAAGGCATACAATTCAATGGCTTTTAGTGTATCACAGAGTTGTGCAACCATCATCACAGTCAATTAAGAACATTTCATCACCTCAAAAAAGAAACCTTGTGTAGCGTAACAGCGTGAATATACTCAATGCCACTGAACTGTACACTTAAAAATGATTAAAATGCTAAATTGTGTGTTATTTATAGTTCATCATTATAAAAAAGAAAGAGTGAAACCCATACCCTTTAGCTAGCATCCCCCATCTCCCCCTAACCCCAGCCCTAAGCAACCGCTAATATCCTTTCTGTCTCTGTTTATTTGGCACACTCTGAATCTTAACACCTGAAGGCCCCTTTTGCCCGGCTGTTCTTTACAGGTCCTCACTGTGTGGCAGGCATGGTGTTGGGCTCAGTGCAGGGGACAGGGAGAAGTGAGACCTGTTCCTGCCCCGGCTATAGTCCAAGAGCCCCTGCCTCTTACCCACAGTAAAACACACAGGTGGCATTTCCCTGATGGGCATTTTGGGCAGCACATCCTGTGTGTGGCTTTCCGGTGGGAGAGGGTGGAATCCCTGGGAAACGAAGGCTTTGGGGTAGAAGGTGGATCTAGAACTGGACTCTGGAGGTGCAGGGATTCTCTGTGCAGGACAAACAGCATGAGCAGAGGCAAGGAGTTGGGAGTGAGGACTGTAGAAAGAGGAGAGAGGGAAGAAAAAGCCCAGCCAACAGACAGGATTACTGTTGAGGAGCAATAGGAAATGAGACCCGGTGGGTCTGCAAAACCCTTTCCCTGCACCCCTGCCTCACACCACATTGCCTTGCATGTGTAAAATGACAGTTCAGTAATATTCCCATTGACTGAACACATGGGCACTGTTCCAAGCCACTCCCATGGCATAATTTATTTCATGCTCACAGTGATGTTTATGAGGTGGTGTAGTCGCTTCTTATGGCTGCCACTGCAAATTACACAAACTGGGAGCCTTAGAACAACATAAACTCATTCTCTCATAGTTCTGGAGGCCAGAAATCGGAAATCAAGGTGTGGACAGGCTTGGTTCCTTCTGGAGACTCCAGAAGCATCTGTTCCATGCCTCCCTCCTGGATTCTGGTGGTTGCTGCCAATCTCTGGCATTCCTTGGCTGGCATTCCTTGCATCACTGCAATCTCCATCTCCAGCTTCCCATGGCATTTCCCTCTCTGGGTCTGTGTCCCATGCCCTCACATGGCCTTTTTTTTTGGAGACAGAGTCTTGCTCTATCCTCCAGGCTGGAGCGCAGTGGCACGATCTCACCTCTGCCTCCCAGGTTCAAACGATTCTCATGCCTCAGCCTCCCGAGGCACCCACTACCACTCCTGGCTAATTTTTTTATTTCTAGTAGAGACAGGTTTTACAGTGCTGGCCAGCCTGGTCTCAAACTCCTGACCTTAGGTGATCCACCTGCCTTGGCCTCCCAAAGTGCTTGGATTACATGTGTGAGCCGTCGTACCCAGCCCATGTGGTCTTCTGATAAGGACACCAGCCATTGGATTTAGGGCCCACTCTAATGCAGTATGAGGTCAGCTTGGTTACATCTACAAAGACCCTATTTCCAAATAAGGTCACATTCACATGTATTAGAGATTCACATGCATTCACATGTATCACATTCACGTATCTTTTGCAGGAACACAAATCAATCCTCAACAGCTGGGTACTTTACTACCCCTGTTGTGTTCGTCTGTTCTTGCATTGCTATAAAGAAAGAGATTGAGTAATTTATAAGAAAATAAGTTTAACTGGCTATAGTTCTGCAGGCTATACAGGAAGCATGATGCTGGCATCTGCTCAGCTTCTGAGGAGGCCTCAGGAAACTTACAATCATGATGGAAGGCAAAGGGGGAACAAGGTGTCTCACATGGTGGGAGCAGAGCAAGGTGGGGGGCAGGTGCCACACACTCTTAAACAAGCAAATTTCATGAGAACTCTATCAGAGAACAGCACTAAACCATTCATGAAAGACCCACCCTCATGATCCCATCACCTCCCACCAGGCCCCACCTCCAACACTGGGGATCACAATTGCACATGAGATTTGGCTGGGGACACAGATCCAAACCATATCACCTGTTCTATAGGTGAAGAAACTGAGGCACAGAGAGGAGAAACAACAACCTCGGAACATGCTCACGTGCAGGTGGCGTGGCCTGGGAACCCACACACAAGACACCTGGCCAGTGCAGTACAGGACAGGGGACAGTCTAGAAGCTAAACCCACCACCCATCAGAGCAAAGGATTGTTTGTCTTGTGCCAATTTGCACTCACCTGTGTTCTAGAAAGGTGCGAGGCTGTTTGTTGGGACTTCCTCAAGTCTGAGGTGTTCCTTTGGGGCCTAGAGGGAAGGGCCATCAGTCACATGGTAAGTGGTCCAAGACCCTGTCCATGATGCCCCTGTGGCCTTTACCCCTCTGGGGTATCTTTCCCAGGCAGACTTTCAGCAAACATTCATCAATCTCCCATGCACTGTGCTAGACACTAAGGGAGACTCAAAGATGGACCAAACCCTGCCCCAGCAGGCAGGACCTCCCTGTGTGTGGCCGTGGTGTGAAGGGATGCGGTTTGCATAGTCAGAAATGGAAAGGTGGCAGAAGGGGCGGGGGCTGGGGCCAGGGGAGAGCTTTCATTGCAAAGAAACAAGCATGAGTCTTAAGCATTGCTTATGATTTTACAAATCTGGGGTTTTAACAGTAAAACAGTAATTGGGCCTCTGCATATAGCACCGTGTTGGGCCCTGGCTGCCAAAGCGAGTAAGCCCTAGTTCCTGCACTAACGGCTAACCTATTATCCAGTGGACTAAGTACCAAAGCCTTGTAGGGATGCTGTTTCAGGAAGGGAGTCCAGGGCTTTGCGTAAAGTGCCAGGGGGCCCAGAAGGGGGCGTGACTGACTTTATCTTCAAAGTTTATCTGTGTTCTGCAAAGATCAGGCCTTCCCTCTATGGGAAGGAAAGCTACTGATTGTTGAGTATGCCTGGTATGTAGGCTGGGCTTTTTGTGTGCATTACCACTAACCCACTCCAGGCATTCCTGAGGAAGGTCCTTCCTTCCGTTCCTATCTTATATATGGAGCCTCTGTCTCCCCTCCCTGCTGCTGGACGTCTTTTGGCCCCAGCCTCCCTTGGCCACGCCTGTGCTGCCCCTTGTGGAAGGAGTCGGCAGTGCACCACATGCGGGCACTAGGTGGCACTGGGCAGCCCGGGCCATCCTGTGAATTCCAACTACCACCAGCCAGGGTCTCTCAGACTTAAGTCATTTGTAGGCATCCTCCAAATGCCTCCTCTACCACCATCTAGTTAATATTTTACTTAAATTCTCTTTTAAAATGTTGTCTCTATCCCAGTGGGAAACCATGATCTCCTTGCCATAGACAAATACGTATTTTTTTAATTATGTGAACCCTTAAGAACAGTGTTTGATATGCAGAAGGAAAGCAAATATAAAAATGAGGTTAATTGAACACAACACGTTGGTTTGTTGTATCACTATAAGCATCTCACAGACCTCTAATGCTGTGGAGTGCTGTCCTGGGTTTTGAAAACGGGACCACAAACTGATGTCACCTGTGTGTGTGTGGCTTTAGGGAAGAACTCCTTTCCCTTTACAGGTGGAAGGACAGAGGCACTGAGCGGGGAAAGGGCACACTTGAGGCCTCATTGTCCGTTCCAGGCTCAGAGCCAGACCTGGAAGCTGGGTCCTGCCTTCCCTCTCCATCACATGGAAACTAGAACCTTGGGAGACCAGGACCACAGTGGGACATGCACGTGTTTCTTGGCCCCTCTGGAGCCAGAGGGCACTCATGTGGGGCTCCCACGTGCAGGGAGCATGACCGTGGATGTGGGGAGTGTGAGGATGAGTCAGGAGTTGTGGGGCAGGTGCCTGCAGGGCACTGATGAACAGTGGAACCTCCAACAACCTGCTGAGCCTCTCTGGTTCCTTCGCCCTAGCTCTCCCAAGCAGGGCAGAGCATGGTGCCGTGTTCTCCACTGGTCAGTCTGGCCCCAGCTGCAGGCACTGACGGCGGCATCCTGGCACCCTACCCCTCCGAGGAGCCCCATCCACCTTGGCATGGATTTTGAACAAATGCTTTGATCCCTCTTCCTTGTCAGAGCTGTAAAACATCAGGGTAGCCCTTGCCTTTGGGTGAGCCGCGCAGCCAATCAGGTTAGGTTCTGAGAGACCCTGGAGATCTGGGTGACAGGCCAGTGGCCCCACTTCAGTGCCCCAGACCCATGTTCCTCCTGGAGGCTGAGGCAGAATTGGGCAACACCCTTCCTCCTGGCTTCTCCTGGACCTCACAGTTGCCAAGTTCTGAGACTGTTGCTTGGGATGACTGTGATCTATTAAGTGTTTAATTCTGCATTCACAGTCTAGAACCTTCTGTGTTTTTTTGTCCAAAATGATGAATGTATATTAACACCAGCTATCCTAATAGTGATATGGTTTGGCTGTGTCCTCACCCAAATCTCATCTTGGATTATAGCTCCCATAATTCCCAAGTGTTGTGGGAGGGACCTGGTGGGAGATAATTGAATCACAGAGGCAGTTTCCCCCATACTGTTCTCCTGGTAGTGAATAAGGCTCACGAGATGTGATGGCTTTATAAGGGGAAACCCCTTTTGCTTGGCTGTCATTCTCTGTCTGCACCATTAAGATGTGCCTTTTGCCTTCCACCATAATTATGAGGCCTCACCAGCCACGTAGAACTGTGAGTCCATTAAACCTCTTTTTTTAAGTAAATTATCCAGTCTCCGGTATGTCTTTCTTTTTTCTTTTTTTTTTTTTTTTTCTATTTGAGACAGAGTCTCACTCTGTTGTCCAGGCTGGAATGCTGTGGTACAGTCTCGGCTCTCTGCAGCCTCCGCCTCCCGGGTTCAAATGATTCTCCTGCCTCAGCCTCCCAAGTAGCTGGGATTATAGGCAACACACGTGGCTAATTTTGTGTATTTTTAGTAGAGACAGGTTTCACCATGTTGGCCAGGCTGGTCTTGAACTCCTGATCTTGTGATTTGCCCACCTCAGCCTCCCACGGTGCTGGGATTACACACGTGAGCCACTGCGCCTGGCCCGGGTATGTCTTTATCAGCAGCGTGAAAATGGACTAATTACAAATAGGTAATCCTCTGAAATCTCAGTGGATTGACAAGGAAGTCCCTTTCTCACTTAAGGTCCAGTTGACAGCTGATGTGTATGGAGCCGCATGCAGCCCAGCATGGGACCCAGAATGAGTGTGGCAGACATGCCCCCCCAACCAGTCCCTGCCACCTCCTTCCCCCCTTTTCCTTGGCAGGATACTTACCTTACCCAGGGCCCTTCTTCTCTCTCCCCAGTTTTGTACCTGGAAGGCTCAGCTCTTGTGTTTGAGGACATCTTCAGACTGATTGCGTTCTACTGTGTCAGTAGGTGAGTAGACCCGGCCCTGCAGGTGGTTGTCTGGTTGCAGCAAACATCCCATGCAACCCTGGATGGGTACAGGGAGCTTCACAAGGAAGCCCCAGAGAGAGGGGTGCAGCTCAGAGGATGCGGAGAGAGGGCACAGGCCCCTCTGGGAACCACAGGGGACTTGTTGGCTCTGAGGCTTTCTCACACTATCTGATAAGAACCCCTCCCTTCCACACCTGCCCCTCTGGCTCACTGCCTGTCTCCCGGCTTCCTGTGTTATCAGCTTCAAGGACAGCCTGGAGTCCTGCGTGTACCAGGCCTCCCATTGCAGGGGTTCTAGAAGGAACTTCCTGCAGGAGCAGCAACAGGGGCTGATCCCCCTTTATGGGAGGTAGCTTGTGATTACTAAGCAGCTGCTGGGTGGAGCGGGTGTCTGCTAACCACCCTGAGAACTGCCTGTTTATTCAAAACTGGTTTTGGGTCAGTAAGAATTTAAAAATACACTTTGGTGCCATAAGCCAATGACTTAAGCTACAGAACCTTGACAAGGGCTGGTTAGAAATGGGGTGGAATGTGTTGGGGTCCAGCAGTGGGCTCCAGCAGTGGGCTCCAGGCCCACAACTCCCTGCTGCCTCTGAAGAAAACCATGCTGAACCTAGAGCATCCCTCCCCACCTACCACGACCCTCCTGAGTCCAGATGGGCAGGAAAAGTGAGGCTGATAATGTCACCGGTGGAGGATGTCCAGGTTCTTGGCGTCTTGAACAAAGAATTGGACAAAACGCACAAAGCAAGGAAGGAATGAAGGGGTTTATTGAAAATGAAAGTACACTCCACAGTGTGGGAGCGGGCCCAAGCATAGGGCCTCAAGGGCACTGTTATGGAATTTGGGGGAGTTTAAATACCCTCTAGAGGTTTCCATTGGTTACTTGGGGTGTGCCCTATGCAAATGAAGAGGATGAAGTAAAGTTACAAAGTCTTTTACTTGGCCTACGCCCTATGGAGAGGATATTTCCTGTTACAGCTGAAGTTTGACTCGGCCTTATGTTCCCTGCCTCCAGACCCTATTTTCCTGCCTCATCTCTTCCCTGAGAGGTGATCTCCATAAATCTTTATGGGAGGCAGAGAGACCAATGGTCTTCTTTTTTCTTTAACTGCTTCATGCTGGCTTGGGACATAGTCCCTACCTATTGGGGATCAAGGAACTCTCAGCCTGCTCTGTATAGTGGAGGCAGGGTAGCTTCTTGATGGCCAGGGGTGGTATCTTCAACTGCAACTGGCTGGAACCTTTGTTGCATGTTTATCTGAAGCTTGGTGGTCTCTATGCGAGAGGAAATGAATTTGGTTAAAAGATTTAATGGGAACTTCAGGGGGTGGATACCTATGTTGTCAAGAATGTTTGTTATAGAGATTTGCAGGAGAAAAAAATAAAACCTGGTCTGTTCTAGAATCTATGTGTTTCCTTAAAGTCTTAGCAAAAACGACACCATTTTGGTTTGGTTTGTTGGGGCCTAGTGCATAAGCTTAGTCCAAAACAATGGCCTCCCAGAATTTTGTTTAACAAATTCCTGGCCAGGCGTGGTGGCCCACACCTGTAATCCCAGCACCTTGGGAGGCTGAGGCTGGTGTATCACTCGAGGTCAGGAGTTCGAGACCAGTCTGGCCAACATGGTGAAACCCCACCTCTACTAAAAACACCAAAAATTAGCCGGGCGTAGTGGCAGGTGCCTGTAATCCCAGCTACTCAGAAGGTGGAAACAGGAGAATTGCTTGAACCTGGGAGGCGGAGGTTGCAGTGAACTAAGATTGTACCATTGTACCCCAGCCTGGGCAACAAGAGCAAAACTCCGTCTCAAAAATAAATAAATAAACAAACAAACAAACAAATTTTAAAATTCCCCCTAAAACTTAGGGCCTTAGTGCCACTCTCTGTTACCCTCATTTTGGGTTTCTGGTCTTACTTAGCTCATCATTCATAGGTTATGGTGTCTTCATGGTCACATATTTCTTTCAGCTCCTGTTATTCCAGCTGGAGAGAGACCATATGACATTCTAGAGATGGCTGCATGCAAGCATTTAAAACCTTTGAGAGAATATAGCCCAACAGGAAGACTATTACTATGACTATTGGGAGGATAAGAGTAAGAAATTGGAGTATGCTCCTTGCCCAAGGTCCCCACAAGCCAAACTTCCTAAAATCAAAGCGACCAAAGAATGACTTAACCAAGCAGTTTCTTTGTTAATCCGCTAGCACTGAATTCCTATAATCTTCATTTGATGTGTTTCTCTGTAGGCCACATGTGCCAGCAGCTGCACAGATACATCTTTGTTCAGCCAATTCTATCATAACTTTCACAAGAAAATTTAAAGTCTGTTGTGTAACTGTAGAATTTACAGTAGAATTCGCTGTAGAGCCTATCATGAGGGATACATTGCTAATCATTGCTTCTTTTACTTTAAACCATTATTATTATGTTGCTAATCATTGCTTCTTTTACTTCTTTTACTTTAAACCATGGAAAAAGGACCTAATAAATGATGCCCTTCTAGAAGAGTGAAGGCCTCCTGGCAATGTTATCTTTAACCCATGATGTGGGTTAAGACAAATGAACCAATGTTTTGTTTCTGACTGATTATGAGGCGACCATAATGAGGTACCATTAAAGTTTTTTTAAACCTACATTGGGCCTTTGTCCTTTATCCATCGAAGTATAAGGTTCTCCATGTATAAGGCTGGTTGCAAACTCCTTCGTGAATAAAAGTACACCCCATAAGTGCACAAAACAGACCCCTTTTCCACTTCTATTATTCATAGAGGCATAAGCAAGGGAAAATATTCAAAGATAAGAGTTTCGTGATAGTGGAGGCCTTAATCTGTGAACTTGGGAAAAGCTGTTCACATCAAGGATGCCTTCCTCTTCTGGGGAGAAATCTCCCTGGTTAGCCTTACCCCAAGGGTTCCAATGGGTATATAGTTCCAAGAGTATGGAGGGACCCTTCACAGTTTTGAGATTATGAACCCAAAGTTCCAGGTCCTAAAGTTTTGTTTTGTGTGGATGGCAAGGACAGTCTTTCTCTGATGTTCTCAGAAGCTCTAAACTATAAAAAGCTTTTTTACCTGGTGAAAATACACTATAGGCCTGGCGCGGTGGCTCAAGCCTGTAATCCCAGCACTTTGGGAGGCTGAGATGGGCGGATCACGAGGTCAGGAGATCAAGACCATCCTGGCTAACCCGGTGAAACCCCGTCTCTACTAAAAAATACAAAAAGCTAGCCGGGCGAGGTGGCGGGCGCCTGTAGTCCCAGCTACTCGGGAGGCTGAGGCAGGAGAATGGCGTAAACCCGGGGGGTGGAGCTTGCAGTGAGCTGAGATCCGGCCACTGCACTCCAGCCTGGGTGGCAGAGCGAGACTCTGTCTCAAAAAAAAAAAAAGAAAGAAAGAAAATACACTATAGCATAATAATCTACTGTTATAGCATCAGCCCTCTTGCATCAAAAAGCTTTTATACAACCAGACACATGCATTGAAAATAACAATTAATTGAATGAAATCCCTTTGTAAAATGTTTAAGTGGCCTACCAGGTGATCAATTGAACCTGAAGCTTTAATTGTTTTCCCAGGAATATGGGATCAGACATTGGTTATAAACTATGTTAGTAATTTGTAAGTCACTACATCAATGTGTTCAATTTAGATCGTTTTATCTTTTCCATGTTGAGTCATGGGATGCAGAACTCTTAATAATAAAAGCTTTAAGGATTCAGGAAGGACAAGGTGGCCATCCTGGTTCTCCGTGAGGCCATGCTTAATTAACATTAGACTTATATTATCTTGGATACTAGTTGTTTTTCCAAATTAGGTACATAGCACGGACAAGAAAAATTTTTTTGTGGTTTATAATAACTTAGTATAATAATCATATTTATAATTGATAGCGTATACTTAGACATTAACATTTTAGAAATCCCATACAATTTTGTAACACATATTAGTATTATTCACAAAAATATAACCTAAAGAAGACTGAACATCATTTTTACAATCCCATGTACCTAAACATGTCAAATAATCCTGTTTACTTCCTTTCTGGATATTTTCAGGGGCCCTCTGATCTATCCAAAATATCAGGCATTAGGAAAGACAATTTTGAAACTGAAGTTTGATTTTGAAATTTCAGAGCACTATAAATTATTTATTTTGCCAAAATGACTCAGAAATTTAAAAAAAAAAAAACCTTTTCTAACCTTTTACAAAACACACACACACACACACACACACACATTCTACTATTCTTACTGTTCTTGTATACCTTGCATGGAAAACTGTTTCTAGTAGTCTTTTTTTTTTTTCTTTTGAGACGGAGTCTCGCTCTGTCGCCCAGGCTGGAGTGCAGTGGCGAGATCTTGGCTCACTGCAAGCTCTGCCTCCCGGGTTCGCACCATTCTCCTGCCTCAGCCTCCCAAGTAGCTGGGACTACAGGTGCCCGCCACCATGTCCAGCTAATTTTTTGTATTTTTAGTAGAGATGGGGTTTCATGTTAGCCAGGATGGTCTCAATCTCCTGACCTCGTGATCTGCCCGCCTCGGCCTCCCAAAGTGCTGGGATTACAGGCTTGAGCCACCGCGCCCGGCCTCTAGTAGTCTTAATTGCATGTTGTAATGGCGAATTTTAAAGTAAAACTTGGTAAGTTATGTTCTCATAAGGTTTAACTATTTCCAGCATAGCTAGAAGTGTGGCCAACTCCACATGTCCCCAGGCCTTACCTAGCTGGAAAGCAGGCAAGTTAAACAATTTGCAAAAGCCAAAGAAGCAGCTTATGACCTTCAAGCATTTAGCAAACCCAATATTTGAACATAATTTGGGCCACTTGTTTACATTTTGAAGACATTTGTATTTTACCAATAATCTTTAAAACTGTCTTTATTTCCCAAAGATTACTCAAGTCACATGAACTAAATAAAAGGCATCACGTTTTTCACTTTTCCGACAAAATATTTGACTTAAGCTTTTATTATTAAACCAATTAATTTAAAACTTTACAGGGGAGATAAACCGTGAATTTTCCTTTATATTTAACCAGTTTGCACAGAGAGAGAGAAGCCAAAGACTGACTAGTAAGAAACTCTTACCCTTTTGCTGGCATGCCAGGTTTCTGGGTTCTCTCTCCCTGAGTGGTCCTAGCGACCCTGCTTAACCATATTCAAACAAACACATGGCCATGAATTAAGAATATTCACAAATAGTTTACAAATTTTGGAGACATTAGGCAGAGAGAGAGAAATATGACTTAAATTCTATTTACGATAGTATACCCAAGACACTTAAATTATCAGGAAGCCTAAAATCCAAAAAGTTAGTTTAAAGATAGAAAGCTGATGTGCTCCATTAATTCCTGTGGGCCCGACAAAGGTAGCTTTGGAACTCCAGATAAATGGAATGAATGATGACTTACTAGAAATACATGGGAAACAAAATAACTATTCACAGAACCAAATAAAAGCCTTCCACTAGGAACTTAAAAAAAAAAAAAAATCATAGTTTTATACATATGGATACACAAGCAAAGCCAGAGGAGAATAAACAGCAAGTGAATGAAAACTAGAAGCCAAAAACAAATAAACAGAAAACCAACCCTAAATTTTCCTACTCAATTTACCCTAGAGGCTACAGTGTTACCTAGGACCCCCCAAAAACCCACATAATGCATATTTTAATACTGACACATAATTCAGTATCCTTAAGTTCACCAATATTTTCATACAGCCTGCGCAATTAAGAAATTCACTTTAGACACATGGCCAATAAGTACTACAGCACTATCCATGCAAAACAGTAAACATAGTGTGAAGCAACACAAGCATGTATGTGAGATTTGGCTTTGCACTAAATCCAGCGTCATGCTTAACTGTATTTAAAAAAGAATTGCCAGGCCGGGCACGGTTGCTCATGCCTGTAATCCTAGCACTTTGGGAGACCAAGGCAGTTGGATCACGAGGTCAGGAGATCGAGACCGTGCTGGTTAACATGGTGAAACCCCATCTCTACTAAAAATACAAAAATTAACCAAGTGTGGTGGCACATGCCTATAGTCCCAGCTACTCAGGAGGCTGAGGCAGGAGAATGGCATGAACCCGGGAGGCGGAGCTTGCAGTGAGCCGAGATCATGCCACTGCACTCCAGCCTGGGCGACAGAGCGAGATTCCATCTCAAAACAAAAAGAATTGCCAAACTTCCGATGCATTTTTTACAATCCTTCTTGTTTTACTGTCGATGAAAAGAGTCAAACTCTGTAAAATATTTGAAGAGATTTATTCTGAGCCAAATATGAGTGGCCATGGCCTGTGACCCAGCCCTCAGGAGGTCCTGAGAACATGTGCCCAAGGTGCTTGGGGTACAGCTTGGTTTTATAGGTTTTAGGGAGGCATGAGACATCAATCAAATACGATTAAGGAATACATGAATACGTTGGTTTGTTTCAGAAAGGCAGGACAACTTGAAAATTGTGGGGATGGGGAGCAGTGTTCCAGGCTATAGGTAAATTTAAACATTTTCTGGTTGACAATTGATTGAGTTTTTTTCTAAGGACCTGAGATCAATAGAAAGGAAATGTTCATAAAAGATTGTGAAAAACCAAGGTTCTTTCGAAGTCTCATAGTGGCTGCCCTTAGAAACAATAGATGACAAATGTTGCCTATTCAGACCCTTTAAAAGGTGTTAGACTCTGCCAGTTTTGGTAGACAACATATAACAGTAAGTGTACATACAAATAAACACATCCAGATGTGTATACACACACATAAATGAAAACCCAGTAGCTTGGAACTTCACCAAGAGACAGCAATACAAGCTTACTGGTTTTACTTTGCTCCAATCGATAAGACAATGAAGGCTGTGAACCAAAATTTCGGGTAAAGCGGTGTCTATGGCAGTTTGCTTTTCAAAGGCCAGACCTCCCCAGACTCCAAAGAGTGCTAGAGCCAAACAGCACCAAAAGAGGGCCACTGCACACATTAACCAGGCTCCCTGCTTCGAACAGCAGCACAAGTGGGATCCACGCAATGCCATCCCACTTTCCCAGTAGACAGTAAACTCCAGATTCTAAACAATTTGGGGGCCAAGCAGCATTGCAACTGCAAGAGAAAATTCTACGGAGGGCTTAGTACTAGACCTCAGAACCTCTGCCAAGAGCATCCCCTTTGAGGAGGTTGAGGTCTGCAGGATCCCCCAGAGCATCCTCCTGTGGGCTCCAATCTTAGAGTGTCAGATGTCTCTGACCTTAGGTGGGCACTGGCACCACTCTGCATGTGTTCCCTCCAGAGCCTGCTATGAGCTTTCCTTTGGTACCTGGGTGTAATCTCTGACTTTTAGCATCCTTATAATTTGATAAGGCCATACCTTCCCATGCTTCCTGTTCTGTTAGAAACAAATTTTTGGTGCCGCAAAGTGAACCCAGCACTCAGGCAAAAGTTTTCTCAGCAAGGCAATTTACTTCTGTAGAAAGGCACTTCTTGCATGCAAGACAGAGGCAAGGGGGAGCGTGCAAAACAAAGGAGAACAGGAGTTTCTTATCCCTAACGCAGACCCTGTTCCTGTGTCTTCCCCCTGTGGGCTGGGGTCGGACCGCACAATCTAGGCTAATTCCGATTGGGTACTGTTGACATCATCAAAGGAGGCGAGGTGGGCCTTTGACAGGAAGAACAGGTACATCTTGGGGTGCATCTTGGGATGTTTGGGCACAGCAGAGAGAGGGAGGGCTGATAGATGAATGGGTACATTACCTTTTAGAATAGAACAAAGAACCAGGAACAGAAACTCTTTGAAGAGGAACTATTAGTTCTTAACAACAATTTCCTCCTCTTGAATTTATACATTTCCCTCTTTAAACTTATCTAACATGGCTCGGATTTGTTGATCTTTCAAGGGAAATAATTTATTACTATAGGATTTGGAAGAACTAGAGAAGATTTTGTTAATAGCTGTCCCTATAAGTCTTTGGACTAGTCCACGAATGCAGGGTATGATGCAGCATCCAACAACCATAAGCACAGCTATTGTGATTGCAAGAGAGGTAACAATAGAGGCCATGAGTCCTTTCCATTTACCAAACCAAGTTCCTAACCATCCTGTGAAAGGGTCACTTATCCCAGAATTTGTGGCTAATTCATCTGATAAGGAGGTAAGACCTTGTAAAGCTTTTGTAATTGTTCCATCAGGGGCTGTATTGTTGGGAATGTAGGTGCAGCATTGGGTTCCTATCATAACACAAACTCCACCTTTTTCTGCTAATATCATATCTAAGGCCATTCTGTTTTCCCAAGCCATTTGGCTAGTAGGCCCTAATTGTTCAGCTATTCCTTTGATAGCATCCCTAGTGTAATTAATAAATCGCTGCTGGTTATAATAGATGTAATTTATCCAAGCTACATTTTTATTAATAGCTACTATTGGAAGTAATGATTCAAATCCTGCAGCTATTGAGTTTCGGGCTTTGAATCTATCAGGTACGCCCCGTGGGACTCCAATTGCATCTATATAGACTTGAGAGTCAAAAGATCCCTGAGGGGCCCCTCTTGTTTTACGATGTTGTGGTTTCTCTTTTTCTCGTTGTTGAAATGCCAGGGTGAAAGGGATGGCCAATTGAACTAGAGCACAAGTGCCACTCCAGTTACTTGGCAGGGTGGCCAGTAGGGGTCCACCGCAATACCACCATACATCCGCTCGGGGATGAACAAGGGGAGACTGATTGGTAAGCTCTTGGAAAGACTTAACCTCACTGCATCCCTTTAGGTCCCCAAGAAACTCCAAATTTTTTCCCCGTCGTGAGAGACAGGAAGTAAAATTGACATCTGGAGATGGAGGCTGGATGGCCCTCGGGACCGGAGCCTCACGGTGTGGAATTTCAGGGAATAGCACAGACAGAGTTAGACAGAATTTACTATCCCAGGCTGTGGGGTGTTGGAAAAGAGCCACCATGCAGCCCATGCCTGGTTTGTAAGAAGACCATCCAACTGGAAAGGAGACAACTTGGGCCTCTGGCCTGCCTTGCGCACAAACGTAACAGTCGCTTTTGTTTAGAGTGCGAACGGAATATTCAATCCATTCCATCCAGGCATTTGCATCTTTGTATCCTCTTTCAATTGTCAGTGTTTGTTTTAAATTTTTAACCTCTACAACAGCTACTTTGGTTTTGTCATTAGGTGGAGAAGAGACAGTGGTCTGGTCAGCAGGTATAGAAGAGTATAGAGGTGGAGATTTGGGGGATGGAGATTTGGGGGGTGGAGATGTAGGGGATGGAGATGTAATGAGGTGCAACTCGAAGAATCCTATGGGGTCTTTCCCTGTTACATCTGCTCCCATACCATAGAAGCGGTTTAGGGTGGGGGAGGAATCTTGGAGAGTTGAGATGGTGATGGAAATTTGCACTGGGTTACATTGGTTATATTGACAATTGGGAGGGGCACTTCTTTTAGTAAAATGGATATAGGGCCTTAGAACCGCTAGTGGGAAATCCTTTGAGGGGACCCAATCTTGGCGTTGAGTGACCCAAACGACTTCGTCCCAAGTTGGACAAAACGGAAACCTAGAAAATCTAGAAGCATGTGCTTTGGAGGGGCAGAGATATTTCTCCGCTGCTGTAAGCTGTCTCTGGCTTTGGAGATCCCCACAAGGAATAACTAAACAAGCATCAAAGGTAATCGTCTGGGGTGAGTTTGATCTAGTTACATTAATAATGAGGTGGCTAGCTAGAGAACAAGGAAAGAAGAAGGAGTAACAGAATAGATGAAAGAGAATTAAACTTTCCTTAGCTTTAGTTTGGTAGGATTTTCCCCTGGGACCATGGCCCATGACCCTGGAGAGGGCGGCGCTTTCTTGACTCGGGTGTGATGGGTCCATCCTTTCTCGGCAGTTCGCACTGCAGTTTCAGTTGTTAGGAGCACTAGATATGGTCCCTCCCAGGACGGTTCAAGTTGCTCTTCTTCCCAGCTCTTATTGAGGATGTAGTCTCCGGGCCGGTGCTGATCAACTGGAAACTCAAGAGGCGGGGTTTGCGCTAAGAGACCTTTAGTCCTGAGGGAAAATAAAGTAGAAGATAGACCAAGTATGTAATTCCTACGGAATTGATCTTTGGTCTCAAAAGTGGGAATGTCACTAGTGGAACTTAAGTATGGTAACCCATAGAGCATTTCATAAGGGGATAGGCCAACGTCTGTTCGAGGGGCAGTTCGGATCCTGAGTAGAACGATGGAGAGACACTTAGTCCAGGGTAATGGAGTTTCTAAAATTAACTTAGATGATTTTTTAGAGTCTGATTCATCCTTTCTACTCCTCCTGATGAGGATGGATGCCAGGGGGCATGATACTCCCATTTGATTCCTAAAGCTTGAGTAAGCACTTTAATGATATTTGCAGTAAAGTGAGTCCCATTGTCTGAGTCCATGTTTTCTACTGGCCTGAACTGAGGTATTATGTTCTCTAGTAATACTTTAACCACATTATTAGCTGTTGCACTGGGGAGGGGAATGGCTTCAACCCAATGAGTGAGGTGGTCTAATATTACTGTTAGGTATTTAAGGCAACCTAGTGGGGACATTTCAGTATAGTCAACTTGAATGCTTTGAAATGGCCTTAATCCTGAGCTTCTGCCCCCAAAAGGTTGTTTCCTTGGGGCTGGTTTGTTTGTTTTCTTACATGTTAGGCAGCTGGCCACAACTTGTTTTGCGAAGGTGTAAATTGCATCCATAGACTCTGAGAACTGCATCACACATAGCTCGAGGTCCCCAGTGAGTCCCTTGGTGTAGTTGGGACAGGATTTCTGTCATAAGTGGTTTGGAAAGCATTTCCCTTGGGTCTGGAAAAACCCACTTCCCTTCTGAGTTTTCCGTAGCCCCTAGTTTCTCTAACTTCTCCTTTTCGGTGGGAGAAAAGATAGGGATTGCAACTGGGGGAGAGAGACAGGGAGTCAGGTGGAAGATAGGCGCTTTTTGAGAGATGGCAGATTGTTTTGCAATTTGATCCGCAAGGTTATTCCCTTGGCTTTCAAAGGTAGAACTTTTCAGTGCCCTGGGACATGCACAGTAGCTGTTTCTTCTAGTCATTGTAAGCTCTTTAAAACTTGAGTGATTAACTATTTGTGGACAAAGTCCTGACCTTTGCTGTTAATTAGGCCCTGCCCAGTCCAAATTTTTCCAAAGGTGTGCACTACCCCAAAGGCATACTTGGAGTCGGTATAGATGGTACCTTCTTGCTTTGTAAATATTTTAGAGCCCAATTAACATGAACAATTCACAAGTCCGAGCAGACCAATTATTTGGCAGTCTTCCAGATTCTATTTCAGCAAGAACTTCTCCATCTATGACAGACTATCCATTCTGTCTTTTTCCTTCAACCACCCAGGACGCGCCATCTATAAAAAGATGATGTCCTGTTTTAAAAGATTTCTCTTAAATCAGGTCTAACCTTAGAATGGTAATCAATGAGATCTAGGCAGCCATGTTCAGGATCTTTGGGGTTTGGATTCCCAGTTAGGAAAGCAGCAGGGTTAAGGGCACTGTCAGTGGTGACAGTGAGGTCATCTTTTTCTAATAGAATGGCTTCATATTTTAGAATTCTTGAGTCAGTAAGCCATCTACCCACCTTTTGGTTTAATATTGTTGTAACTTGATGAAGTGTGCTAACAATTAATTTACCCCCAAAGGTTAACTTTTTACTTTCCTCAGTCAACAAAGCAGTGGCTGCCATAGATTGAATACATCCGGGCCATCCACAGGTTACTGGGTCTAGAATTTTTGATAAAAAGGCCACGGGCTGCAGGTGGCCCCCATGTTCTTGGGTGAGCACCCCTAAAGCTACTCCCTTATTTACACTGACAAAGAGGTGAAATGGTTGTTCGAGGGAAGGCAAAGCTAAAACAGGGGCAGTTTTGAATAAGTGTTTTAATTCTTTAAAATCATTGACTTCCTCTGGGGCCCAAAGGAGGGGGTCAGGTTTTTCTTGGGTAAGCTTGGAGTACAGAGACTTGACTTTTAGAGCATAGGAATCAATCCGCAAGCGGCAACATCTAACTAGCCCTAAACATTTTCTAAGCTCTTGTTTTGTACTAGGCAGGGGTAAGAACACAATTCCTTTGACTCTTTCAGGTCTTATTTTTCTCCTGTCCACACTTATCAGGTGCCTTAAGTTCTTGACTTCTGACTCTACAAATTGGAGCTTCCCCTTTGATACCCGTAATCCCTTCCCTTGCAGGTGATTGAGGAGACTGATGGAGAAATCAGATACTTGTTTCATGACTTCCCCAGACACAAGTATGTCATCTGTATATTGGAGCATGCATGTAGACTCTGGACGGATATTTTCCCTAAAACTTGTTCAAGAATTTGGCCAAACAGGTTAGGAGAGTCTGTAAATCCTCGGGGCAGGACCATCCGGCAGTATTGTTTCCGCCCTGAATGAGGATCTTCCCATTCAAAAGCGAATATGTCTCAGCTGTCTTCAGCCAAGGGACATGCCCAAAAGGCATCCTTTAAATCTATTACTGTACACCAGGTCACATGGAATCTTGCTGAGGATAGTGTACGGATTGGGGGCAACAAGGTGAGTGGTTTGGACTATTTGGTTAATGGCCCGGAGGTCTTGTACTAGTGAATATGATCCATCAGATTTCTTTACAGATGCTATAGGGGTATTATATGGAGACATACAGGGTTCAAATAACTTATCCTAAATAAGAGCGTCAGTCACAGTTTTCAAGCCTATCCTGCCTTCTAGAAGAATTGGATGTTGCCTTCTCCTTACTATTTCTCCAGGAGTTTTCAACTTCATATGAATGGGGGGAGATTCATAGTTTCCCTCTGTTCCCTTCTTTTGACCACACATTGGGATGAACGTAACTTTCTTCTGCGATGGTGAGCAGGTTTAATGAAGTGACAAATCCTTCAGGGCAGGCATGCAAGCCTGTGTCTAGTTTTAACACTGGGTCTCTTTCTAACAGGTTTGTTCCTGCTTCGGGGATTAGCAGGAATTTAATACTAGCTGATCGATTTTTGTGTTTAACTTCTGTTTCTTCTAAAACTTTGGCTTTAAATCCTTCCCCTTTGCCCCTGAGACAAGAAGTTCCTCTAATATAAAATTAGAGGGCTAAGAGCAAACAGAGGAGCTAGCAGCCCCTGAATCTATTAGAAAAATAATAAGCTCATGTTTGGGTCCCACGTCTAAATTTATCAAGGGCTTTTATTGGGACTCGAGATAGAAAAGACAGAGCCCCTAACTTCCCTATTCCTCCTCAAATGCCATGAACAGAACAATTTCTTTTTCCTTCCCCCACTCGGGGCATTCTCTTTTGAAGTGGCCTTCTTTTCCACATTTAAAGCACCTATCCTGTCCTCCCTCTCCCTCAGTCCTAGGATTCTTTGACCTTCCTCCCCGATACTCTTTAGAGGGCCTGGTAGCTGAGGGTCTGAGTCCCCTAGTTGGAGGCTTGGGTCCTCCAAATGGGGTTTGGACCTTTTATAATTCCTGGCCCCCTGGAGTCTCTGTTTAGAAGTGTATGGGCTTGAAGCCGTCTGTTGGAAGGTGGATAGCGTAAGTTTTGCTTTTTGTTTTTACTTTTCTTCATCTCTCCTCACATATACTTTTTGGGCTTCTCCTAGGGATTCCTCTATGGATCGGTTTTTCGTTTTCCAGTTTCTGCAACTTCTTCGCTATGTCTGGCCAGCTATTTGTGACAAAATGTAGCTTTAATATTCCTTGCCCAAGGAGGTCTTCTGGATCTAAATCTGCATATTTCCTTATCTGTTCCCTTAGCCTTTCTAGAAATTTCATGGACCCTTCATCTTTTTCCTGTTGTATGTCAGATGTTCGGGAAAGATTCTGAGCCTGGGGCACTGACTCCCGAATTCCTTTAATTACCATCTCCCTAAGATCTTTCATGTTTTCCCTGTGGACTGCGTTATTATCCCATTGAGGATCTTGGGCTGGGAATTTCTGGTCTGCTGCAGGAACGTTTTGGCCAGGAGAATATTCACATTCCCAAATTGTCATAGCAGCCCTGCAAATAAATCATCCCCCTTTCTTCCCCTGAGAAGGGGACACCCAGGATGGACATTAATTTGGCCCAGGTATATAACTGGGGGCCTAGGAATTGATCTGCTACCCCGTATGGGTCATCTAGCAGTGGCTTAAGTTCTTTGTTTAAACCTTGAACCTCTGAACTAGTCAAGGGAGCATTTACAAAGCCAACAGCTCCTCCTCCCTGGGACGCCTCTCTCAAAGGGAAGTGAGTCGGAGCTGATTCCTTAGAGGTAGAGGGGAAAGGAGGATTTTGAATATCCTTCTTACATGGTAGTCCCTTTAGGGAAGGATACTTAGGCTCACACAAGGAGTAGACTCATGGTGTGGCGGTAATTCCCAAGAGTCAGAGTATAAGAGGGGAGGAATAATAGGAGTAACAGAAGAATCTGGGACCGAGTCCAGGGTGGCAGCAGCTGCCTGTGAAGGGGGCAGGTCAAGTGGGGGGGAATTAAATGGAGAAAGGTGGTTTAGAGGGTTCCAGGCATTGGAATCCCTCTGCCTAGGGGTTGGTTTTACTATGCCTACTTTGGGGAGTGTGACATCTGATCCTTCCCCTGCATTCTTTAGGGGGAAGAGGAGAACAGGTTGTTTTCTCAAGCAGAGGGCATAGTCTCTTTCTTCCTGTGAGACCAGACTTTTGTCATTCACATACTGAATTAAAAGTTAACAGACCCAATCCTCATCTGATCCCTATTTTGGCAAGAAGACGGTTTGAGGATGGGTTCCTTGGCCCAAATGAAACAACAATATTTTATCATCTGTTGCTTTCTCTTGTGCCTAGTGCTCTCATTCTCCTTCCAATATTTTAGCATGAGACCTAAAGAACTATCAGAGGGGATCTGACTATCCCCGTCCTTACCTTTTCCTGTTGTACTAGGAGTGTTTCCCATCTTGGAGGCTTTGGATGCCCCCTTGAGTGTGTGTGTGGCCCAGTCTCTCTTACTAGAGATCTCTTGCCTTCCCTTTTCTCTAGAGGCTCAACCCCCATTAATGGAGGTTTCTTGCACTCCTTTCCATTTGCCTCATCCTATCTGGCCACTTCCCTCATGGGAAATTAGGTCCCTCTTAGCATTGGCATGCCGGCATAAGCCCCACGGCAGGATCTGTCCTAAGCCATATGATGATGAGGTGACCACAGAACCACAGATAGGACCCACTCACCCCAGACAGCAGTAATGCCTATCACCATTCACACAAGCAGCACCACAAGCAGTAGTGCCTGTAATCATTCACGCGCTTTCAACCTCCGAGATATTCCAACCACCAAGGAAATACTTCACCGCCCCCACGGCTTTTCTTACTTTGGTCTTGTGTGCAAAGTTACCTGGTCGCCACGGTATTTGTAGGCAAGCCTTTCCTTCCCGCGTTGCCGAGAGTCCGGGTTTATTCGTCACAGCAGGTGGGTTCCCGATCTCTAGCCCCTGAGGCCACCTCAATGAGGCAGTGGGACACGTCTCTCCCTGGGAGATGACCAGAGACCCCTTCCCCAGAGGAGAATGGGAATCCCGGGCAAGGCGCCAGATTGTTAGAAACAAATTGTCAGTGCTGCGAAGTGAACCCAGCATTCAGGCAGAAGTTTTCTCAGCAAGGCAATCTCCTTCTATAGAAGGTCGCTTCCTGCATGCAAAGCAGAGGCAAGGGAGAGTGTGCAAAACAAAAGAGACCAGGAGTTTTTATCCCTGAAGCAGACCCTGTTCCTGTGTCCTCCCACTGTGGGCTGGGGTTGGACCCCACAATCTAGGCTAATTCTGATTGGCTACTGTTGACATCATCAAAGGAGGCGAGGGTAGGCGTTTGACAGGGAGGATAGGTACAGTATATCTTGGGTGTGTTTAGGCACCTCAGAGATAGGGAGGGTTGACAGATGAATGGGTAAGATTACCTTTTAGAATAGAACAAAGAACCAAGAACCAAAACCCTTTGAAGAGGAACTATTTGTTCTTAACAACAGCAGCACAAGTGGGATCCATGCAGTGCCATCCCACTTTCCCAGTAGACAGTAAACTCCAGATTCTAAACAATTTGGGGGCCAAGCAGCATTGCAACTGCAAGAGAAAATTCTAAGGAGGGCTTAGTACTAGACCTCAGAACCTCTGCCAAGAGCATCCCCTTTGAGGAGGTTGAGGTCTGCAGGATCCCCCAGAGCATCCTCCTGTGGGCTCCAATCTTAGAGTGTCAGATGTCTCTGACCTTAGGTGGGCACTGGCACCACTCTGCATGTGTTCCCTCCAGAGCCTGCTCTGAGCTTTCTTTTGGTACCTGGATGTAATCCCTGAGTTTTAACATCCTTGTAATTTGATAAGGCCACGCTTTCCCATGCTTCCTCTTCTGTGAATTTTAATGATAGGAACTGGAGGCTGGGTGGGTTTCTTTGGCCCTTAGCCAGGTGAATAGGAGAAGGGAAGAATTTAGCATAAGAAAAGAAGGTTTAAGTCCTGAAACATGCGAGTTTGCTCTGAGCTGTGCCACAGGTAGGGATCAGGGACCACACTCAGAAAAGAGTTTTTTTAAAAAAGAATCCTTTCCCATTCTGGACAGGGCATTCATTCCTAGGCCTTCAGGCAATACTGAGGAGTGACCCCAGCCAATTACCCTCAATTTCCAAGGAACTACTGGGAAACAGCCACTGAAAGACTGAAAAAGAAAGAGAGGGGAAAAAACATGAAAAGACCCTGGTCCCTTAAGTGAACCGGGCGGTGACATTTAGGCTTTTCCACATGGAAACCCCTTCGTTTCACTGGCCACGGCCAGAAAACTGCAGTTGCTTTTGTTTAGGCGCTGCCCACCAAGGATCCTGAGTTGGAAAGAAAAAGAGAGAGAGTGAGAGAGACAGACAGAGAGAGAGAGAGAGAGATTGGTTCCCCTGTATGGAGCAGAAAGGAAAAGGAGAAAGGAGAAAAAGAAATCCCAAACTTTGGACTTCCCTCTTCCTCCCCACCTGCTCGCCAAAATATGTCACCAGTGGAGGGTGTCCAGGTTCTTGGCGTCTTGAACAAAGAACTGGACAAAACGCACGAACAAAACAAGGAAGGAATGAAGGGGTTTCCTGAAAATGAAAGTACACTCCACAGTGTGGGAGTGGGCCCAAGCATAGGGCCTCAAGGGCACTGTTATGGAATTTGGGGGAGTTTAAATACCCTCTAGAGGATTCCATTGGTTACTTGGGGTACACCCTATGTAAATGAAGAGGATGAAGTAAAGTTACAAAGTCATCTACTTGGCCTACGCCCTATGGAGAGGATATTTCCTGTCGTAGCTGAAGTGTGAACTGGCCTTATGTTCCCTGCCTCGAGACCCTATTTTCCTGCCGCAGTAATAGTTGATGCTAACAGCTGCTGCCTCTTAAGGGCACACCAGGTACCTGGCACTGTGCTAAGGGCTTTTATAGCCATTCTCTTTTTAAATTTTGCGAACAATTTCAGGAGGTAAATGCTCTCATTATCCCCATTCTACAGATGAGAAAACTGAGACTGAGAGAAGTCACTTGCCCAGCTGGTAAATGGCAAGGCAGGGTTTCAAACCAGACACATCTCCAAAGTCCCTTGTCTGCTCCAGAGGCCTCACTGTATGCATCCTGCAATCATTCTGATGCCTGTAGGCCCACAAAGCAAAACATCCCAGGCCTCCTGGCCCTTGGTGCCAGCCTGACATGTTAGGGTCTCAGAGAGGCGGGTTCCAAGCTCCTAGCCATAGCGGAAGAAGCCTTACAGTGTTTGGCACATGTTAGGTGCTGTGAATGAACAAATGATGACATAATTGCAAAGCCCAGAACTTGAGCTTGTTATTTAATTTCTCTGAGCCTCAACTTGCTCTTCTGTTAAATAGGAATGATAATATCGTTATGTTAATGCTGAAGGAGGGAATAAGAAGCACATGTAAAGAGACAGCACCGACCCAGCTCAGTGGATCATACCTGTAATCCCAGCACTTTGGGAGGCTGAGGCGGGTGGATCACTTGAGGTCAGTTCTCAAGACCAGCCTGGGCAACTTGGTAAAACCCCATCTCTACTAAAAATGGAAAAATTAGCCGGATTTGGTGGCACTTGCCTGTAATCCCAGCTACTCAGGAGGCTGAAGTAGGAGAATGGCTTGAACCCAGGAGGCAGAGGTTGCAGTGAATTGAGACTGTGCCACTGCACTCCAGCCTGAGCCACAAAGCATGACCCTGTCTAAAAAAGAAACAGCACCCTGTCCCACACCCAGTCAGTGCCCTTGTTCTACTTCCATGAATTGGGCCATAGGGGTTTGCTGGAGCAGCAACTTCATCTATGTCCAGGGAGCTCTGGAGCCATGGTCACCAAGCTCACTTCTGTCACCTCTCAGCCTTTCCTCCATGTTCCAGAAAAGCAGGTGCCCCTGGGCCTACCCTCAAACCTCAAACCAGGGGTACCCTTAAGGAGGCCACAGGGCACAGAGCCTGCCATCACCGTATTTTGGGGGGCATCAGCTCCAAGGCCTGAGTTTGTGAGTAGCTCAGAAGTGAGATGCTGTGGGAGGGAGAGCCCCAGGCTTGGAGTTGGAGACCCATCACTTAGAAGCTTGTGACCTGGGCAAGTCACCTGACCTCTCCTGGCCCCAGTTGTCTCCCCCATCAAGGGGATGTTAGCCAAGATGGAACATCAAAGTTCTAGACCTCTGTGGTTGCGCAATTCTAAAATCCTGCCCTACAGACTCCTGCAGAGCCTAACTCCTGGAGGTAGCAGGTGATGTCGCAGAGGCATATCATATGCCTTGTGTCACCTCCAGGACCTGGCACAGAGGGGTGTTCCAGTGGATACTTGTCAGTCCTGGCGTTTAGTTAGACATGTGTCCCCAGCATCATGCTGAACCGCAGGCCTGGTCCTGAGCAAGCCTACCCAGGCCCCTTCCCCTTCCCAGAGCCTCTTGTCAGTGAGCACCTGGGGCCCGGGGGCTGGGCTGGGAGTCTGTTCCTGGAGCTCATTCCCCATGGCAGCCCCCAGAGGGCCAAGCTGCACAGTGAAGATTCCCCAGAGCAGGACACCCCCGTCCCTCTCAATCCAGGAAGCACATTCTGTGCTCTGTCTGCAGCCTCTGCCCCCAGACATAAAAAAGGAGACAGGTTCTGCTTCAAGATGCTCACTCCAAAGTAATGCAAAGCCTAAGTGGACTGGCATAAGGGCTCTGGAGAGGGTTTCCAGACCTGGCTGGGTCCCACAGTCACCGAAGAGTGGGTTAAAAATACAGACTCCTCCCAGGAGATCCTGATTCAGTGGGTCTGGGGTGGGACACAGGAATCTGCATTTTTTTGGGGGTGGGGAGTTGGAGTGTCACTCTGTCACCAGGCTGGAGTGCAGTGGCATGATCTGGGCTCACTGCATCCTCCACCTCCCGAGTTCAAGCGATTCTCCTGCCTCAGCCTCCTGGGTAGCTGAGATTACAGGCACACACCCCTACCCCCGGCTAATTTTTTTTTGTATTTTTAGTAGACACAGGGTTTTACCATGTTGGTCAGGCTGGTCTTGAACTCCTGACCTCAAATATTCTGCCCATCTCAGCCTCCCAAAGTAGGAATCTGCATTTATTTATTTATTTATTTATTTATTTTGAGACAGAGTCTCGCTCTGTCACCCAGGCTGGAGTGCAGGGCTGGATCTCAGCTCACTGCAAGCTCCACCTCCCGGGTTTACGCCATTCTTCTGCCTCAGTCTCCCGAGTAGCTGGGACTACAGGCGCCAGCAACCTCGCCCAGCTATTTTTTTTTTTTTTTTTTTTTTTTTTTAGTAGAGACGGGGTTTCACCGTGTTAGCCAGGATGGTCTCGATCTCCTCACCTCGTGATCCGCCCATCTCAGCCTCCCAAACTGCTAGGATTACAGGCTTGAGCCACCGCACCCACCCGGCCGGAATCTGCATTTATAATGAGCCTATCTCAGACCAGGGTTTGAGAACTGCTTCCAGCTACCAATTGCTTAGCTGGGGGTCTCCTAGGGGCAGACTTTGGGACGGGATTCATATGCAAGGGGTGTTTCAGGACTGCCCTCGAGGAGAAAGCAGGAGGGAGTAGGGGAGCAGGATTGGGAGTGGGAGAAGCCCAGTGAGGGTGCGACTGCAGGGTCACCCCAACCTCAACGTGGCCCTGTGGGTGACTCTGGAGCATAAAGTAAACCTGAGGCCACTCCTAGGCATGTGTGAGGCTCCAGCACCAGGACAATCCCTGATGGTCCTAAGGGCCAGCACTTAAGGCAAACCCCACTGAGGCTAGGGGATGGGTGTGTAGAGCTGGTAAAGCCATCAGGGTGGGTGGGGCGTCAGCAGTGATTTCGTGACTGGCTGCTGCTGATGGGGCATCTGTGCTGAGTGAGCCTTTGTGCTGTGACTGCCCGCAGAGCTCCCTCTAACCGCTACAGCAATAACACCTTTAGGGAAGGTATCACCACTTCAGTGACTCCAGCCCCCAGGGCTGTGCTGAGGATCAGACTCCATGATCCTTGGAAGGGGTTTAGCAGAGCACCTGGTGTGAAATAAGGGCTCAAAAAACAATCGAGCATGTTCTTATTGCTGTTATAGATAAAGAAACTGAGGCTGGGGATGTGACCTGCCTTGGTGTCACAGCAAAGTTCTGAGCCGATTTGAACTCAAGTGTGTGTGACCCACAAGCCCCAGCTGCTTCTGCCCAGGAGACTGACTGCCAGGCCTGTGGCTGGGAGGATGCCTGTGCTGCCCGCTTCCAGCCGCTCCCTCCACATATGGGAGACATGAGGCCCTCTTTATGAAAGAGTGATGTTGGGAGCCAGGCAAGGAAGGGCAGGAAGGGAACTTAAGGCAGAGGAGACAGCATGGGCAAACGCCTGGCAGTGGGAACGCTGTGGGCAGCCTCAGGAGTGGCTTCATGGGCAGAACCGCATCATGGGTGGGAGGTAAGATGCTTGGAAAGCCTTGGACGCTGCGCCTGGGGATTGCAGGGACTTCCTTCCACAGGTGCTGTGAGCCTGTTGCTGATACCAGACTGCTCTTCAGCGAGCAACCTGGTCATAGCAGGTGGTGGGACTGAAGGAAGGGGAGAGCAGAGACCAGCAAGGGGCTGCTGCAGCCATACTGGCCCTGCGTGGAGGTGACTGCCCCAGGCAATGCCTAGGGGAAGCAGAGGGGTGAGGGCAGCCACTGAGGGTGGGAGCAGGGGGAGAGCTGGGGTTTCCATCCTTGACGACAGGAGGACGAACATGCTTGATGGTTTCCTGAGTATTTACTTGGTGCCAGGTGCTCTGTTCAGCACCTTGCAAGGATCATGGGGCCTGATCCCCAGCACAGCCCTGGGCACTGCAGTCATTAGCCTCAAGAAGTGGGCACCATTACCCAAAATGAGGAAGGAAGAGAGGAGCCTCTCAGGCCTGCCCCACCCTAGGATGTGCCCAGTGTTGTGACTAAGCTGCCACCCTCCTGTCCCAGAGGAGGAGATGGCAAGAGGAGGGGCTGGCTGGCTGGGCATCCTTGCCCTAGGAGAAATCTCGTCACTGTGCCTGGAAGGCTCTGATCTATAGCCGGCCAGTCAGAAGCCCGCTGGTGGCCCGAGACGCAACTGCATCTGAAGTGGGGCAGTCTTGGGGGACGAAGCCTTAAGTCTGCAGAGTCTAACTCTACATCCAGGTAGTTAGTGTCAGAATTGAGCTGAATTGTTGTGTACCAGTCGGTGTCTGGAGAATTGGAGAATTGATTGCTAAGTGTTGGAAAACACTTCAGAGGGGGGTTATAAAATCAGTTTAGTGGGTCATGACTGGCTTTTTTCTTTTTAATGAAAAAGTAAACTGGACTAGAAACTATCAGAATCTCATGTAGCTGGAAGAAGTATCGTTTTGCTAAACTTTTGTTTCAGTGGTGTTTGGGTGTGTGTGTGTGTGTGTGTGTGTGTGTGTGTGTGTGTGTGCGCGCGCGCACATGCTGTGTCATGATGTCAAAGGTATTTCTCTTTGGTTACAAAGGTTTGGAAAGCACCAGCTAAAACAGAGACCTCCAGAGAGAGACGCTGGCTCCCTGGGAAGAGTGTGGGGGAAAAGTCAGAATATTTATTGTAAAAATCCCCCCCCCCTTTTTTTTTTGAGACGAATTTTCACTATTGTTGCCCAGGCTGGAGTGCAATGGTATGATCTCAGTTTACTGCAACCTCCGCCTCCTGGGTTCAAGCAATTCTCCTGCCTCAGCCTCCCGCGTAAGTGGGATTACAGGCGCCTGCCACCACGCCCTCCTAATTTTTTAAAATATTTTTAGTAGAGATTGAGGTTTCACCATGTTGGCCAGGCTGGTCTCAAACTCCTGACCTTCAGGTGATCCACCCGCCTCAGCCTCCCAAAGTGCTGAGATTACAGGGGCATGACCCACTGCACTCAGCCAGCTAAAAATCCCATTTTAAAAATTCCTATTGTTGTGAATGCTTTTTAGTGGATTTCATAGTTTATGAGGAAACACACACACATCAGGAAGGTTGCTTAATTTTTATATATTTTTAGTAGCCCTGACCTTGGGGGCCTGTGATTCCCACCAAAGGCTGCATGCACCAGGATCCCCTCAGGAGCTGTTTAAAAATGTGGATTCTTGGCTCGGCATGGTGGCTCACACCTGTAATCCCAGCACTTTGAGAGGCCAAATCACTGAAGGTCAGGAGTTCAAGACCAGCCTGGACAACAAGGTGAAACCCCAGTCTCTACTAAAAATACCAACATTAGCCGGGGGTGGTTGCAGGCACCTGCAATACCAGCTGCTTGGGAGCTTGAAGCAGGAGAACTGCTTGAACCCAGCACCTGTAATCCCAGCTACTTGGGAGGTTGAAACAGGAGAATTGCTTGAACCCAGCACGCAGAGGTTGCGGTGAGCCGAGATCGCACCACTTCTCTCCAGCCTGGGTGCCAGAAAGAGAAAAAAAAACAAAAGTGGATTCTCAGCCTACCCCCAGACCCGATGCTAGGCACCCTTGGTTGGGAACCTTGGGAACCTAGCAATCTGCATTTCTAGCAGCTCCCTAGACGATTCTGATCCAGGCAGTCTGCAGAGTATAAATGGGTATGGCGGCCCCAGTGGAGTCCCTCACAAGTGTCTAGTTCCCTTTTGGTCTTTTGTTGTCAGTGAATGTTTAGGCGGAGGCCCCACCACCCCAGCACCCTGCCTGGAGGTTTTTCTTGGCATTTTCCAAGAACTAAGGACTCGGCATTTGGAGATGAGTAAGCTGTGCATGGCAGCACCAGCTTCAAACGCCTGCCTTACCCATCTTCACACCCTGCTAATGTTTACTGAGGCATGAAACTGACTTGCCCTCCAGACCCCAAACTGGGCAGTTTTTCCAGGCTCCACCTTTGTCACAGAGCAGGAGGGCACCATGAGGACACACTGAAGCTGAGGTTGGAGGACTGGAGTATTTAGTTACTGTCTTTTATTACAGAATTGGGAGGAACCGGCACAGGCTGTTCTCAGCCCATCATAGGCATTGATGGAGTGTAAATGGGAGCAAGCCTGGGAAAAGGGGGTCAGTTTGGTAAATTCCGTCATTTCCCCAAATATATCTACCTTATGGCCCAGCAGACCCACTCACATCTAGGAAGTTATTCGGTAGAAATACTAGCTTGAGGCCAGGTGTGGTGGCTCACACCTGTAATCCCAGCACTTTGGGAGGCTGAGGCAGGTAGATCACTTGAGGTTAGGTGTTTGAGACCAGCCTGGCCAACACAGAGAAAGCCCGTCTCTACTAAAAAAATACAAAAATTAGCCGGGCATGGTGGCGCACACCTGTAGTCCCAGCTACTCAGGAGACTGAGGCAGGAGAATTGCTTGAACCCAGGAGGCGGAGGTTGCAGTGAGCCAAGATCACACCACTGCACTCCAGCCTGGGCAACAGAGTGAGAGTCCGTCTCAAAAAAGAAAAAAGGAATACTAGCTTGAGGGCAGAAAGATGATGTGCTCAATTCGTTCTTTGCAGCACAATTGGATCCAGTGGCAATTAGGAAATAATTTTTTGCTGAAAACAAGTAGTCTAGGGGTTACAAGCCTGAACCCTCCATTCAGATGCAGGCTTTGTCACTTACAAGCTGTGGGAGAGGGGCAAGCCACTTAGTCTGTCTGTGCCCCAGTCTTCGGAGCTGTGAGATAAGCATAAGGAAAATACCTGCTTCGTGGAGTTGGTAAGAGGATTTAAAGAGCTAATATATGTAAAGTGCTTAAAACTGCTCCTGGACATTTAGTAAGCTCTGTAATGGTTAGCATTAATGAAAGAAAGAGCGAGAGAGAAAGACAGGAAGAGAGAGAGGGAGGGAGAGAGAGAAAGAAAGCAAGCTTGGATGACCATCAAAAGAAGAAAAATAGTGGCCAGGCACAGCGTCTCACACCTGTAATCCCAGCACTTTGGGAGGCCACTGTGTGGATCACCTGAGGTCAGGAGTTCGAGACCAGCTTGGCCAACGTGGTGAAAACCCAACTATACTAAAAATACAAAATTAGCTGGACGCGGTGGCACATGCCTGCAATCCCAGCTACTCAGGAGGCTGAGGCAGGAGAACTGCTTGAACCTAGGAGGTAGAGGTTACAGTGAGCCAAGATCATGCCGTTGAACTCCAGCCTGGGCGACAGAGCGAGACTCCATCTCGAAAAAAAAAAATTAAGTAAATGACGGTTATCCCATGGGATACTCTGCAGCACAGAAAAAGAAAGACTCCAGTATACATGTATGGACTTGCTCACTATATAGATCACTTTACTGTTCAGTAAAGAAAGCAAGCTGCAGAGCAGTAGATGGAACATAGTGCCATTTTCATTTTTAAAATACGTGATGTCGGCCAGGCGCAGTGGCTCACACCTGTAATCCGAGCACTTTGGGAGGCGGAGGCAGGAGGATCACTTGAGGCCAGGAGTTCAAGACAGGTCTGGACAATATAATGTGACCCTATCTCTACAAAAAAATTAAAAATATATAAAAAATAGTAAAATAAATGGCGTGTGTACATGTGTGCTTGGGCACGCATATGTGTGCGTTAAAGAAGGGCCAGCAAGGTTACTCTCCAGAGTGTAGACCAGCAGTCCCCAACCTTTTTGGCACCAGGGACCACTTCCGTGGAAGACAGTTTTTCCATGGGCCAGGGATGGGGTGGGGATGGTTTCGGGAAGATTCAAGCACATTACATTTATTGTGCACTTTATTTCTTTCACTATTACATTGAAATATACAATGAAATAATTATACAACTCACCATGATGTAGTACCAGTGGGAGCCTGAGCTCGTTCTCCTGCAACTAGATGGTCCCATTTGGAGGTGATGGGAGACAAAGACAGATCATTAGGCATAGAGTCTCAGAAGGAGCACAAAACCTAGACCCCTCACTCACATAGTTCACAATAGAGTTTGTGCTCCTATGAGAAACAAATGCTGCCGCTGATCTGGCTGGAGGTGGAGCTCAGGCGGTAATGCGAGGATGGGGAGCGGCTGTCAAGACAGGTGAAGCTTTGCTCACTGGCCCGCTGCTCACCTTCTGCTGTGCAACTCGGTTCCTAACAGGCCATGGCCTGACACCAGTCTGTGGCCTGGGGGTTGGGGACCCCTGGGATAGACAGCAGGACCCTCTGGAAAATGGAGGACCTGCACATTTTAAGCACTTTTGTATTATATGACTTTGACTACAATAAATCTGTTTTTCTTTTCTAATTAAAACAAAAATCCAACATTTTAACAAATGTTGACAATAGCACTTACATCACAGGATTGCTTCAAGGGTTAAGTGGGATAACAGGGAAAGCTCTTGGTGAGTGATTGATAAAGCTTAACAAGTGATAGTTCCCTTTCCTTTAAAAAAAAAATGTAGTGGATGATTTGTGATACTGATTGAAAGTTTTGCCCTGTAGATAATCAAATTTTATATTGGTATAGATTTTTACATGTTTTAATGTTTCTGTCAGAAACTTACTACTGGCTGGGGGGTCTTGGGTGAGTCCCTCAACCTCCCTGAGCCCCTGTGTCCCCTGGAAAACAGAGGTACTAATGCCTGCCCTCAGGGTGCCTGTGATTTAGTACGAATATCACTTAAAACCTCCGAAACACCTAGCCCCACACCTGACACATAGTAGATGCCCAGCAAACACCCACATCCTGTGTGTGCTTTCCTCTGGATGGAAGAAGCTGCCCCTGGGTGCAGTGGCGAATTGGATGGGATGTGGAGAAGCAGAGTCGCATGAGACCCTTGAACCCCAGGTCATGGAGGAAGAAGAGTCCATGGTGTGGCCTTGAAGGATGTGTAGAATCGTAGATGTAGGTGGTGGGGATGAGGGACTGTTCCCTCTATGTGTAAGCTCAGAGATGGGAAATGAGTGGGGAACACCCACTGGAGGAACTTGAGCGTGATCACTTGGGAGCCAGCAGGAGGCCCCCGAGTGTGGGGAAGGGACTGTGGAGAGCAGATGTTGGGGAGCAAGCCAGAAAGGCAGAGCAAGGCCAGACCGGGGGAGACCCTGGATGCTGGGATTCGAGTCTGGGGTGTGACTGCAGCTGCAACTGCAGCGGACTGAGTAGAATGATGAGGTGGCAGGAGGCTGTCCTGGCAGTCACGGGGTGGCACAGATGAGCTGAGCAGCCTCTGCTGGCCACTGTGATACTCACGGCGATGGAGGAACCATTGGAAACCCCACTGATAGGCCACCAGGTAACCGAAGTAAACTGAGGCAACTTGGGATGAATGTTGCTACCCTTCAGAATTTGAGCTGGGGTTAGTGGTGGCGGGCCAGGGCCTGAGATGGGAGTGCAGCACTGAGGGCCCATCCAGTCTGGCCATCAGAAGACCTTGGGTTGCAGCAGAATCGCACAACAATGACAGAAGATGCCAACGTCAACTGACTGGTCCCCAGCCCATTTGACAGTGGAGAAGCCCAAGGCCACCCCCAAGACCTGAGAAAAGGGCCCAGAACCTGTGCCACAGCCTGTCCTGTCCTACTCTTCTGTAAACACAAGTGTCCCAGCTCCATCGAAGCGCTTCCCAAGAGGCCATGGGGGCACCTGGGAGGACACAGAAGCTGACATCGCTGAGCAGAGGTGCCCCAGCAGGGGCCAGCCCCATCCCAGGCCGTCTCTGTTCTGCTATGCCTCCGGCTCAGCTCCTGAGTTTGGCTGGGTCTGTTCAGCAAATGGCCTTGGAGCCTCAGGGTGAGTGCTAAGCACTGCGGGGCTTCGGAAACCCGGAAGGCAGCCCCCACCCATTCCAGGAGCTCCCAGGGCTCCCAGCCTCATGTCGCCAGGAGGATGAGTTGCAGACAGCAAAGCCACGAAGACCCCAGGGAGGAGGTAGCTCTGGCTGAGGCCATGGTGGGAGGCTCAGCAAATGATGGATGATGGGATTTCAGTGGGCATCAGGATTTGGGGAGAAAGTGGACGAAGCATGAGCAAGGGAGGGTAGCACAGGTTGTGAAGAAAATAGTGGTGGCTGCCAGGTCTTGATAACCACGCTGGGCACTCTCGCATCCATTCCTGTCTTCACAGAGGGGGAAATGGCCTCAGAGAACAGGGCAGGTGGGATAATGAGGAAGGAGCGGGAGACATGGCTGGAAAGGGGGTCCCCAGGCCTTAAACACTAGGAAGAAACATAGAATCGGGACCACCCATCTTGGGGCCCTGGCAGTGCCACATTCCCCTTCCTGACCCTGTGAAACAGCCTTGGGCCAAAAGTCAGGAGCCCTGGGCTCAGCACACAGTGTCTTCAACTACCACGTGGCCTGGCCATCCCTTTTCCTTTCTGGGCCTCTGTTTCCCAACAGTCCGAACTCCTTCTGGAAGATCTCTGGAGGGAATCCTGAACAGTTCCCTATTGTGACCAAAGCCATGAGATGAACCTGCCTGACTGTGCGTTTGCCGGGAGATGCCTGACTGTGCGTTCGTCGGGGGCTGCCTGACTGTGCGTTTGCTGGGAGATGCCTGACTGTGTGTTAATCGTGTTCTTCGGGGGCTGCCTGACTGCGCGTTTGCTGGGAGATGCCTGACCGTGCGTTCGTCGGGGGCTTCTTGACTCTGCGTTTGTTGGGAGATGCCTGACTGTGTGTTCATCGTGTTCGTCAGGGGCTGCCTGACTGTGCATTTGCAGGGAGATGCCTGACCGTGTGTTCGTCAGGGGCTGCCTGACTGTGCATTTGCTGGGAGATGCCTGACTGTGTGCTCGCTGCACATCTCAGTGTGTACCAGCAAAGTCAGAGGGCAGGGAGGAGTGGGCCACTCACTTTACCCTAAAGAATGCCTTTAGAGGAGCTGGCCTGGGCTCAGCAGGCCAGGAAAACTAAGAAGCAGCAGTGACTCCGCCCCCCAACTCCTGAGGAGGGTCTCCACCTCTCTGGGTCCCTGGTGCTGGCTCAGGACCTAGAGTTGACTGGATGCTCCTTCCACCTCAGAGTCTGCCCCTCAGCTCCAGGGAAGCTTCCAGGATGTATGGAGACCCCGGCAGCCAGCAGAGATTGCCAGGGCTCTTCCTTTGTGGAGGCTGGGAATGGACACAGTGGCCCCAGACATGACTTCCGCCCCCTCGTGTCTTCACAGAGACTTACTGCCCTTCACACTGCGGCTGCCCCAGGCCATCCTCGAGGCCAGCAGCTTCACGGACCTTGAGACCATCGCCAACCTGGGTCTGGGTGAGTCCTCTCCAAGGGGCCAGGGGAGCTGGTGGGGCACTAGGAACTGGGGCCCTAGGATTGCCCCAGGGGCCGCCTGTGCAGAAAGACAGCCTGAGTCCCAGCTCCCATGGGACCACCACACCCCTGCCTCAGGCTGCCGAGCCGCGTACCAGGGAGATGGACAGAGGCGTTTCTGAAGAGTCGCCTCTATCAGCTGCCCAGGACGCCCTGAGGCCCAGTCACGTTTGGTCTAAGGGAGCAGGGCCTGGTTAGGACCAGAGAGGCTGGTGTGGTCCTGGGAGAAGCCGTGTTCAACCCCAGGGCCCTTCTGAGTAGGGGCCAGAGAGCTGGATCTGGCAGCCACCACAGCCCTGGCCCCTCATCGGTTGGAAAAGCAGCATGAATGTGACCATGAACTTGAGTGTGGCCCTCACGGGGGCCTGTCCTGTGCCCAAACAACTGACCCTAAGCATGCCCCACCCCACCCTTCCGAGTTCCTGAGGGGTAAACAGGGAGAGGAAAAGAGGAAGGGGAGAGAGGACAGGATGTGTCTGACCCCAGCCCTTTCACATAATTACAAAATGAACTCACATTTAGTGAGCTCTTCTCATGTACAGGCGATGCCAAGCACCCTACAGGGATGCAGTCAGCAGGTGCCCACCTAGAACTAGGGCCTCACCTCGCTGGTGCTCAGGAAGCCCAAGCATGCCAAGTCTGTAGCTGCTGAGAGGCCAGGCCACCTGCCTCTTTCAGTGTGTTAGGAGCAGATAAATTTTTTTCTTTTTCTTTTCTTTTCTTTTCTTTTTTTTTTTTTTGAAACAGGGTCTCACTCTGTTGCCCAGGTTGGAGTACAGTGGCATGATCATGGCTCAGCCCAGCCCCAACTTCCCAGGCTCAGGTGATCCTTACACCTTCACCTCCTGAGTAGCTGGGACTATAGGCGCACACCACCATGCCTGGTTAATTTCTTATATTTTGACACGGTCTCTCCATGTTGCCCAGGCTGGTTTCAAACTCCTGGCCCCAAGCGATCCTCCCACCTTGGCCTCCCAAAGTACTGGAATGACAGGTGTGAGCCACTGTGCCCGGCCCTGAGAATTTCTTACAGGGAAAGGGAGAGCGTGTTCCACACAGCGGCTTAGAAGCCACTGCAGGCCCCAGACCTTAACCTGGGGCCGCCAGGTCACATTTACGAACAAAGCAGTTCATCAACAATCTTTAGTAAAACTCAACCATGCATAGGACACTGTGCTCCATGGGGCTGAGCATTGGTGCCTTGTTCACCAGTGTTGATGGAATGGAAGAAACAGTGACCCAGAGGGCAGAACCAGGTCACAGAGGAAGTGAGGGGCAGACCTGGGATCAAAGAAGACACCCCTTGGTTCCCAAGCCAGGCCACTGTTCACCGCTCAGAGGGGCCCATCAGGGGCAGCAATGCAAGAGATACCACAAGGCAGCCATGGGCAGGGGCCGGGAAGCAGGAGGAGTTCTGGTCCTTGGGTGTTCGCGCTCCATGAGCAATGACTGCGTTCTAACTCCTTTAGCTGCCATTGGCTCAGCGCAGCTTCAAACAGTCCTATAAAGCGAGTACTATTATTTTAATTCCCCTTCTATGGCAGAGGAAACTGAGGCACAAGACGTTAAGTCATGTCCAGTGTCACACAGCATATGGCAGAGCTGGGATGAACCCAGGCCATTTAGCTCCCACACCTGCCATCTTCTCATGGTGCCTCTTAACTACATTTTGTATTTTTTATTTTTGAGACAGAATCATACTCCGTCCCCCAGGCTGGAATGCAGTGGTGCGATCTCGGCTCACTGCAACCTCCGCCTCCCAGGTTCAAGCAATTCTCCTGCCTCAGGCTCCCAAGTAGCTGGGACTACAGGCGTGTGCCACCATGCCCGGCTAATTTTTGTATTTTTAGTAGAGACGGGGTTTCACCATATTGGTCAGGCTGATCTTGAACTCCTGACCTCATGATCCATCTGCCTCAGCCTCCCAAAGTGCTGGGATTACAGGCATGAGCCACCACACTCAGCCGCCTCTTAACTCTTTATCCAAATTCTTCTAGGTCTAATTTACCCAGTTATAACCCTAAGGGCAAGTTTTCAGTTGCTATTGGGAATAAACTTGCTATTAAACTTTGCTTCCCAGAATTTAGTTGTTGGGCTCTTACCCTCCCAGGATCTTGGATGTGGGACAGGTGACAGTTTTGTAATTTGCACTTTTGTAAGGTGCGGATGACCTCCCCCTAGGGGTTCAATGACGCCGACCATTGCAGAGCACTTGGCATTGTCTTATGTCATTTTTGTGCATTTTAAAGATAGAACACTGACCGGGCGCGGTGGCTCATGCCTATAATCTCAGCAATTTGGGAGACCGAGGCGGGGGGATCACCTGAAGTCAGGAGTTCAAGATCAGCCTGGCCAATATGGTGAAACCTCATCTCTACTAAAAATACAAAAATTAGCTGGGCGTAATGGCGTGTGCCTGTAATCCCAGCTACTCTGGAGGCTGAGGCAGGAGAATTGCTTGAACCTGGGAGGCGGAGGTTGCAGTGAGCTGAGATTGCCCCACTGCACTCCAGCCTGGGCAACACACTGAGACTCTGCCTCAAAAAAAAAAAAAAAAAAAGAAGTTAGAACACCAAGTTTTAGCCCCGCTGGGAAACTTGTCTAACATGCCCCAGACAAGATTTGCACCAAAGGCTTTCTGTCCTCAGCGGTTCTTGACCAGCTACATGAAACATGCTCCACTTTTCCCTGAAGAAATCCTCAGGACTGGGCGTGGTGGCTCACACCTGTAAAGTGCCCCAGACAGGATTTGTACCAAGGGCTTTCTGTCTCTGAGCACAGCTTTTCTACTGCTCCTCAGCTGCACCTCCCCACCTTCTCTGTTGTTTTTGCAACGAGCAGTCAGTGGCCAGTTTGCAGGCCATGTTGGTAGAGTAAGTGGGATGCATGGCCTCAGTCTATGACACATTGCTGCACCTCTTGACCCCACTATGGGGTTTAGGCGTCCCTAGGACTGACTGCCGGGAGACTCCCTACAGGTTCCTCTCACCTGCAAGAGTGCAGCTTCTCCTAAGGCCTAGGAACACGGTTTTTGCATTAAGGGAGATGTTCCTCCTGGAAGAACTGCATTCCTTTCTGGAATAGACAAGGCCTTCTCTCCTCGGAGAATTTGATCTCAGGTACAAGGAGGAAGTGGAGAAGGGAGATTTCCATTTGGGAAGCCAACAGTAGTTCAGATTCATCGTCAGCACTTAGTTCCTTGAGAACAGGATTTAAATGGAAGCTGAGTGTGTTGCAGCTTAAGAGCTCAAGGGATCTGTGTAGACCTGGTGTCCCCAAGTGCTGAAAGACATGAAGCCAAACTCACCACAATCATTTTTCCCTGGAGCCAAGGAAAGGTTCACTTTACAGTCATCTCTCGAATGGCTAGAGACCCAGAGCCGAAGGAGCACATCCTATCAAAGGCCAGAGACCTTGGCCCTGGCATGGGCAGGCTTGGGCCCTGCCAACCTTCATATGAAATAGTGATAGTAAATATGGAAAGTGCAGCATTTGTCAAGGGCCCTGACACACCAGGCATTGTGTCTGGCATGTCACACATTGTTCTAGGAAGGGACTTTGGTGGAAAAGAAGTGAAACCCACTCAAACTAGCATAAAAAAGAGACTCAGAGAAAGGACACCAGGGACCCTCTGAGAAATGGAGATGGAGGGTTAGCCGGGCTTTGTGGGTGACCGCAGCTGCTCTGTCACACATGCCAGCCCCTTGCTCCCTGTACATGGCCTCCTTGCTGACTCAGATTCCTACTCCCCTGCTTCCCCGACCAGCAGGGCTCTGACTCAGCTCACAGCCCTACCTGACCACTGTTCTTCATTCAGATTGTCCAAGGAGAATCCAGATGATCCCTGGCCAGCCTAGTGCTGAGGCCCTGTGAGCCAGGGGTTACCTTGTATAGTCAGCATTTCAGGGAAGACCAAAAGGACAATGGGAGGCAAATTCATTGCCACATGCCCACACATACATTATCTCATTTATTCACATAAAAGCCCGTTTTACAGATAAGGAAATGGAAAGTTAAGGAGTCTGAAGTGTTTATTCAGCTATAAAAAGGAATGAAGTGCAGGGACTGACACATGGTGCCGCATGGAATAACCTAGAAAACATGCTAAGTGAAGGGAGCTGATACAAAAGACCACATATGCTACAGTTCCATTTGAATAAAATGTCTAGAATAGGCAAATCCATAGAGACAGAAAGCAGATTAGCGATTGCCAGGGGCTGGATGGAAAGGGGAATGGAGAGTGACTGCTTAATAGGCATGGGGTTTCTTTTGGGGTGATACAAAATGCTCTAAGGGCCGGGTGCCGTGGCTCACGCCTGTAATCCCAGAACTTTGGGAGGTCAAGGCAGGCGGATCACGAGGCCAGGAGTTCGAGATCAGCCTGGACAACATGGTAAAACCCCATCTTTACTAAAAATATAAAAATTAGCCGGGTGTGGTGGCATATGCCTATAATCCCAGCTACTCAGGAGGCTACGGCAGGAGAACCACTTGAACTCAGGAAGTGGAGGTTGCAGTGAGCCAAGATCATGCCATTGCACTCCAGCCTGGGTGACAGAACGAGACTCTGTCTTAAAAAAAGAAAAAAAAAGTACTCTAAAATTGATTGTGGTGAGAGTTGCACAACTTGATGAATATACTGAAAAACACAGGCGTGTTTTTTAAATGAGTGAACTCTTGTGGTATGTGAGTGATGTCTCAATAAAGCTGTTATCCAGAGAGAGAAAGAGAGATCAACTAAAGGGCTTTCCTCATTTTGGAATGTAAACAAAAGCTGAATTCACACTCAGGGCTTGCTGAGTTTGAACTCCGTGCTCTGCCTGCACTGTGCCCTGATTCTCAGCCAGCCTTGCTCACCACTTCCCACCCCTCAACCCTTTCCTCTACTTGCTGTGCCTCCAGTGGAAAACAGCATGGCACGCTTTTGCCAAGGAAGCCTGGATTTGGCATTGGAATAGGCAGGGTAGTGGGCCCCACCCTCTGCACCATGCCCTCCACATGCCCGCCATGTGCTGCTTTTTCTTATGACACCTTTTTGTCTTATAATAAAAGTCAAGCATGTTGTGTCTGTTTGTTGTGTCTGGCATGTCACACATTGTTCTAGGAAGGGACTTTGGTGGAAAAGAAGTGAAACCCACTCAAACTAGCATAAAAAAGAGACTCAGAGAAAGGACACCAGGGACCCTCTGAGATGGAGTCTCACTCTTTTTGTCGTTTGAGATGGAGTCTCGCTCTTTTGCCCAGGCTGGAGTGCAGTGGCACGATCTCAGCTCACTGCTACCTCCGCCTCACGGTTTTAAGCGATTCTCCAGCCTCAGCCTCCCGAGTAGCTGGGATTACAGGCACTGGCCACCACGCCTGGCTAATTTTTGTATTTTTAGTAGAGATGGGGTTTCACCATGTTGTCCAGGCTGGTCTCAAACTCCTGACCTCAGATGATCTGGCCCGCCTCAGCCTCCCAAAGTGCTGGGATTACAGGCATGAGCCACAGCGCCCAGCCGTGTGTGTTTGTTTTTAACTGACAAGACCAGAACAGGCTGAGGATGAAAACCACGCATAAACTCACCACTCTTGCAAGTTCAGGGTGTGTTTCCTTCCAGTTTCTTTTCCTTGATACACCTAGACGCAACTGAAAATACAGTTTTGGTTTCTTGCCTTCTGATTTTGTGCGAATATATTTGTGACTTCTACTTTTTTCCCTAGAGCCCAGAGCCAAGGATTATCTAGTTAAGGCTAAAGATTTCCTGGGTTTCCAGTCAGCTGAACGATCTTGTTGTTCTAGGAAGTTCATGAGGCATATGTGTTTCTTGTCATTAGTGTCATCAGTTTTATTTTTTTGGCATGCCACTCATTTTCCTATGAGAAGAATGCAACAAATAATCAAAAGTTGCACCAGGCCTGCTGTTGAGATAGGGATGATGTTGCTGAAACTCAGCTATTGACTTGCAGGCCAAGTGCCATGTGATGGCTCACAGTGTGCCTTCGTGAGCCGACGTAAGAAAGTCCAAATTCGGACTTGGAAAAGCCAGCGTTCAAAAGTGCAGGCTATATAAAGTGTAATCTCGGACTTTAAAAGCTTACCAGTTAGTCGAGGCCAGAAAACTAACATAAGGAGGAACAATTCAGCACTCAGCTATATTCAGCCGTTGATTACAAGTGTCAAAGGAATTTAGAGAATAGGGATTACTCGCAGTGGTTTTCAAACATGTTACAGTGTGTGTGTGTTCAATACTTTAAAAATATGTTTAGGAAAGGCGTCTGTTCTGTGGCTCTTCCAAGTTTGCTTGTAACTTGCTTTTTCCTTTACATCAGATGATGAGCATTTTCCTAGTTATTAATAATTCATTGAAAACTTGACTTTGTATGTACAACAGCCTCTGTCTTTGGGATGCCACATGAATATTTATTCACTGACCTCATTGGATTTTTTAGTGTTTCTGTGGCACTTTGCTGCCTTGACTCCTCCCCTTCCTGTCCTGCCGCTAGCCCCAAGCTCCCCAGGGGTAGAGTCTGAAGTTGCCCTCAGGACCTGCAGCCCAGCCTGTGACGTGGCCCAGGTTCTCTGAGGATAGAAAGAGTGGGCATCTGGTAAGAGGTGTCCCCAGCCAACGCTCAACAGGCCTCGGGGCCAGCAAAATCGTGGCCTCAGTCTGAGGCCAGGGCAAGGATGGGCTCTTCTTTAGGGGAACTGCCGCAGCAGAGCCAAGGCTTGGTATGGCGCCCCTGGGGATTGGACCCCACAGCTTTGCCGACCAAACCACTAGGATTGCATGACATAGGGTTCCGTTTCTCCCCTGGCCTTGGTGTTCTGCAGGCTGCAGAGAAAGTTACTCACTTCCTTTTTTTTTTTTTTTTTTTTTTTTGGACCATAAAGCCCTGTCATGCCACTGTGGTTCCCTAAGAGGCCCCAAGACCCTAGGATGCAGCCCTTTAGCTCCTGGCTTCCCCCACTCCTTGGAGTCGCATTGGCTTTGAGACCTTTGCCCTGACATGGCGCAAACCCCAGGCCTGTCTTGGGTCAGTGAAGCTGTGTCCCAGGTGCCCAGGCCGAGAGCCTATTTGCCTGAATCCATATCTGCTCTGTTCCTGCCAAAATCCACACCTGAGCAATGGGAAATGTACTCTTGTGTTCTGTGCCTAATGGACCCATCCTGTCCCGTGGCAGGCTGCCCGGCTGGTGGCCCATCCGCTTATGGGGCTCCTCTGCCCTCCTTCCTGCCCTCCTCCTCTCACTGTCTTGTCTTTACACATCCTCCCATGGCTTAGGTTGTCCCCATCTTGCCATTGAAACTAACCTTGCCTGTGTCCCCTTCCTCAGAGGCCTGACTCCCCGCTCCGGCTAAGCTAATCCATTCATGGGTGCCAAGGGGCTGACACTGGGCCCCCGCTCTGGGCCAAGCACTATCTCAGGTGCTGGGAATACTCAGATAGCTGAAGCATTTGACTGCCTTCTGGAAGCTCTGAGTCTGGTGGGAAAGTCCGGCAAAAACAGAGAATTACAGTCCCAGTGATGGTCACTGCAGGAACACAGGCGGGGTGGGCAAGGCCTGAGCGCATCGGGGAGGCACTACCAGACAGGTCGCATTTGACCTGAGCCTTGAAGGACAAGTAAGCGTTTGCCAGCTGGAGAGGGTGGGAAAAGAATTCCACGCAGAGGGAATAGCATTAGCCAAGGCCTGCTGGTGGGGCAGTGCGTGGCATGTTGAGGAAGAAGTGAACGGCAGATAGAGTGGAGTAAAGACTCGGGAGATGATGCCAGAGAAAATGTTCAGGGGCCAGGTCCTGCAGCCTCAAATGCCAGGCTAAAGGGTTGAACGTGATTCTCAACAAAGAGCCTCCAAGGGCCTGCTGTATGCCCAGCCTAGGACCACAGGAGGAGAATGAAGCAGAGGGGGCAGCTACAGCTGTGATCCGGGTGAGCAGTGATGGGGTGGCCCAGCATCAGTGGGCAGTTCTGTATATTATCTACCCTCATGACGCCATCTTCGCCCACAGGAAGAGTCTGGAGGTGGGCACCGGGGGTCTCAGCTCACACGTGGGTCTGCTGCCCAGTTACCGTGGGATCAGTCTGGCTGCCTGCTTCTCCTTGCTAGGAAGAGTCCCAAGGAGGCAACTTTGTTGGGCCTGTGTAGACATGGGCACAGTGCTTCAAACAGTCACTCCAGGGGCCAGGACATGTATGGACTCGAGGCAAGGTGCCTGGGAGAGTGAGGCATACAAGGAGGAGCCATGAGCTGCCCAAGAAAGCAAAGGGCCCCGGCAGTCACAAAGAGCAGCTCACCCAGGCCCTGGGAGAGGCCGCTCTGGACACCATGTCCTCAGTGACTGTGATGGGCACAGAGCTTTGCACATTGGAAAGAGTCACAGAAAAGATTGCCATGCTTGCTAGTGTGGTGACAGCTGGCCTCTCTCCACTGGCTGTGATATTCGGGCAGCCAGACACAGGGTATCTGCCCAGGACAGGGCTGGGGGGTGCACCTCAGAGGGATGCACACAGCTCACTTCTGGTCTGTTTCTTCAGTCCCTTTGTCCTGGGACGGCACCTGCTTACCCTGATTGTGTTGGTGACTCCAGCCAGCAAGATGGCAAATGCCTACATCCCTGATAGTGCCCCCCTCTTAGAGCGAGCACACGGTTGGCTGCTCCAGGCCATCTTGTGAGGTCTCCTTTCAACATCAAGAGCCTGTTGTGCTGTTGCCACATCCTGAGTTCTGGGCTGCAAGCCACCCTGCTACTCACCGATGCCGGGAGAGCAACCGATCTGGGAAGTGTCGCAAGTTCCTATGGAGGAAGACCGCCTAACACAGAGGCTAAACACAGGCTGTAGAACCAGCCCGACGTGCTCAAATCCCAGTGCCTCACGCCCCAGCCCGGTGACCCAGGGAGAGTGCTTTCATGTTTCTGAGCCTCCTACCCTCATCTGTGAACTAGGGGCAAGGCCTATGATCAGGGGTCGGCAAGATAACCCAGGTAAAGCAAGTAGCCCGTGGGCTCATGCATGGCAAGAACGCCATGAATGTTTGCCCCTGTGATTATCCTTGATGTTATTTTCCATAGTTTTCTTAAGACTGGATTCCTCCCAGGAGGAAAGAGCCCTGGGTGAAAGGCTGGCCACACCAATTCACAAGGAACTCAGCACCTGCCTGGGTAATCCTCTATCCAGCTCCAAACCTAGCAGGCTGAACAAGACCTGGGACCCATGTTCCTCTCCAGGAGGAAGCTTGAGTGAGCACAGGGTGGCCTACGCGCCGACTGCAATTGTTCTCAGGATGTAGCATCCCTGTGCGCTCTTTGGAGAGTCCTGAGTCTCTGTCAGATGCTTGCCACAGTGTAGACCACTCAGATCAAGAATGCCTGTCCCTAGCCTGCTTCGGTAGCCACAGCCATGGCTGAGCCCCTGGGGACTGGGTCAGTAGAGAGGCATGCACTGGAACTCAGCCCCGCGCTGCAAGAGCCTTGGCTTCCCCTGACTATGGCAAAGGACCACCTTCTTATTTTAAGCTCAAGATTGACCGGAGTCAGAATCACCTTGTGGTGGATGGCTGCTCCCGCTTGGACAGCCGGTCTGATCTCGCTGGCCACAATCCATAGATGTGTCCTTCTCGCATATAATAACCATGGAGGCCGGGCGCAGTGGCTCACGCCTGTAATCCCAGCACTTTGGGAGGCTGAGGCGGGTGGATCACGAGGTCAGGAGATCGAGACCATCCTGGCTAATACAGTGAAACCCCGTCTCTACTAAAAATCAAAAGAATTAGCCGGGCATGGTGGTGGGCTCCTGTAGTCCCAGCTACTTGGGAGGCTGAGGCAGGAGAATGGTGTGAACCTGGGAGGCGGAGCTGGCAGTGAGCCAAGATCGTGCCACTGCACTCCAGCCTGGGCAAGAGGGCGAGACTCTGTCTCAAAAAATAAAAATAAAAATAAAAAACCATGGGGGCCAAAACAGGCCCAGTATTCCTGACTCCTCGCACACCTGTGATGTGTGCACCATTGTGACCCCATTTTAGGGATGACTAGACTGAGGCCCAGGAAGGTCAAACCACCTGCCCCAGAGCACCCAGCTGGTTGGCTGCAGGAGTTCCGGGCCTTCCATCCCTTGTGCCCTCACCATGCCTTCCCCACGGCTCCAGAGCACAGTGTTGTCACCCCACACCCTGTGTCATCAATGCCCGCCGAGGTGGGCTGTCACACCAAGGAAGAGACCTGAAGCTGAGCCTGTCACATTACCCCCGGCCCCACCCCACACTGCTGGGGAGGACTGAGTGGGGCTTCCCCTCTCGAGGCAGGAAGTGGTGGGAGAGGTTTAAAAGCGTCCAAGAGGGGAAAACAACCCCGGAGTAGTGAAGCGAATGCCTTGAACAGCCCTCCCACGGTCCTGCCCCACCCCACCACGGACCCCGCCCACAGACCCTGCCCAGCACAGCAACACCTAGTCCCTGGCACAGACTGACCACCTGCCCCTCTCTTGCTTCCACAGGTTTCTGGGACTCCTCGCTGAATCCTCCACAAGAAAGAGGGAAGCCAGCAGAGCCTCCAAGAGACCGGGCCCCCGGATCCCCGCAAGTCTCCAGCCTCAGGCCCACAGCCCATGACGCAAACTGTGCCTGTGAAATCGAGCTGTCGGTAGGAAATGACCGCCTGTGGTTTGTGAATCCTGTTTTCATCGAGGACTGCAGCAGCGCCCTGCCCACCGACCAGCCACCTCTTGGAAGCTGCCCTGCACACCCCTTGCCACCCACGTCTGATACTACCTCGCCCACCTCCAGGTGGGCCCCACGCCGCCCACCACCTCCTCCCCCAGTGCTGCCCCTGCAGCCCTCCAGCCTAGCCCAGCCCCCTCTGCTCCCTGCTTCTGCACCCGCCCCTGCCTGTCCTTTGCCCACCTCTCCCCCAGTGCCTTCCCCCCACGTCACACCCCATGCCCCAGGTCCCCCAGACCATCCGAGCCAGCCGCCCATGACGGCCTGTGAGAGACTCCCATGCCCCACTGCAGGCCTGGGCCCCCTCAGGGAGGAAGGGATGAAACCAGGGGCAGCCTCCGGTCCCTTGCAGCAGGCCTCCCCCCCGCCACTGCCTGCGAAGAAGAACCTTCCCACTGCCCCTCCCAGACGCCGCGTTTCTGAGAGGGTGTCCTTAGAAGACCAAAGTCCGGGGATGGCGGCAGAGGGGGACCAGCTCAGCCTGCCTCCCCAAGGGACCTCAGACAGCCCTGAGGACACGCCCCGGGGGAGCACGGAGCAAGGCCAGGACACAGAGGCGAAAGCCAGCGATCCTGACAACATGCCGGAGCTGCCCAGGAAGGCCAAACAACCCCCAGTCCCACCCCCCAGGAAGAAACGGATCTCTCGACAACTGGCCTCGACCCTCCCAGCTCCCTTAGAGAACGCTGAGCTCTGCACACAGGCGATGGCCTTGGAGACACCCACGCCGGGTCCACCCAGAGAGGGCCAAAGCCCTGCTTCTCAGGCTGGGACTCAGCACCCTCAGGCCCAGGCCACTGCCCATTCCCAGAGCTCTCCAGAGTTCAAGGGCTCCCTGGCCTCCCTCTCAGATAGCTTGGGGGCGTCTGTCACGGCCACCGACCAGGACTCCTACTCCACTAGCAGCACGGAGGAGGAGCTGGAGCAGTTCAGCAGCCCCAGCGTGAAGAAGAAGCCCTCGATGATCCTGGGCAAGGCCCGGCACCGGCTGAGCTTTGCCAGTTTCAGCAGCATGTTCCACGCTTTCCTCTCCAACAACCGCAAGCTGTACAAGAAGGTGGTGGAGCTGGCGCAGGACAAGACCTCGTACTTTGGCAGCCTGGTGCAGGACTATAAGGTGTACAGCCTGGAGATGATGGCGCGCCAGACCTCCAGCACGGAGATGCTGCAGGAGATTCGCACCATGATGACCCAGCTCAAGAGCTACCTGCTGCAGAGCACGGAGCTCAAGGCCCTGGTGGACCCCGCCCTGCACTCTGAGGAGGAGCTCGGTCAGTGCCCCGGGAGGAGGTGGCAGGGAGGAGAGGGTGGTGGGGCTCACAGACTCAGGAACCCCTTAGGACAAAAGAGGCCTATGCAGTGGATGCTGTTGGTGCCCACCCCCCATCCCTTCCTGGGCACCAGCAACTTTCTCCAGCTGCTGCAAGGTAGGCTGCTAATGGTGCCCGGCTCCCCTCTTTTCCTAGAGAATTGACCTTGACCGTATAGGATCTATATTATCTGCACCCTCTCTTCCATCATCAGTGGCCCACTGCCAGTTACTCCCTGCCATGGGAGGATGAAGACTGGCCCCTTGGCCTCAAGCAGGACCACTGTGTGATGCAGTTTATGCTCCAGGGCCCGGCGAGATCTAGCTGAGGCTGAGAGTTCATCCTTGCTCAAGCTTGCTCTGCCTCTTCCCACTGCTCTCACCCCCTGTCTTCTGAGTCTCCTCAGTGAAGTCACATGCACCCAGATCCCTCTTTCAGGCTCTGCTTTCAGGGAACCAACACAAAACAGCTCACTCCTCTGACCACCCCTTCTAAAGTAGCCCCCAGCCTTCCCCGCCCTCACCAACCTTGAATCCAGTAATTATCAAAGCTTTTTCTGATTGTGGTTCACAGTGAGAAGTAGCTGTGAACAACCACACACCTACATATATTAAAAATATTAAGGCCTGGCGCACTGGCTCAAGCCTATAATCCCAGCACTCTGGGAGGCCAAGGCAGGAGGATTGCTTGAGCCCAGGAGTTTGAGACCAGCCTGGGCATCATGGCAAAACCCCGTCTCTACAAAAAATACAAAAATTAGCCAGGCATGGAGGCGTGCTCCTGTAGTCCCATGAGGCAGGAG
>NC_045439.1:13771513-13795477 GCF_002776525.5 Piliocolobus tephrosceles | reverse complement strand
ACATTCTGTCAGTTCACACTGCTGTGGCCTAAGTGGTTGCTAAACACTGAGCTGCTTCTGAGCTGGTTGGTATAGTTACTGCCCCAGCCGTCCCCTGGTATCTCTAAGCCTCTCTTTCCCCACCCAATAATGAAAGAGTTAGTGCTGGGTACGGTAAGAGACACGTGAGCCTCTGAACACAGTAGATTCATAGTAAATGTTGCTTAGAAAAGGAGCTTCAGATGTTCCTTTCCCAGGGCTACTGGATTTTGCTAGCGGACTCCTGAAAATGAATAGGTTTTCGAGGCCACAAATTCATGATGGCATTTCAGGTATGGTGAGGGGTGACAGGATTGAGATCTGAGGCCAGTGCTATGTGTGTGTCTGCACAGGGCCCTGTAAGCAGATAGTCGACAAAGAGTTATTGGGCACCCAACTCCACATCAGGTGCTGGCTCAGATATAGAGACAGAGGTAAACAAAGCACTCAAAGTTTCTGCCTGTGGGGAGCTTACGGTCTAGCAGGGGTGACAGGCAAGAAGGATGAGTAGGGCCAGGTGTGGTGGCTCACACGTGTAATCCAAGCACGTTGGGAGGCCAAGGCGGGTGGATCACCTAAGGTCAGGCGTTTGAGGCCAGCCTGGTCAACATGGTGAAACCCCGTCTCTACTAAAAATACAAAAAGTAGCCGGGTGTGGCGGCAGGCACCTGTAATCCCAGCTACTCAGGAGGCTGAGGCAGGAGAATCACTTGAACCTGGGAGGCAGAGGTTGCAGCGAGCCCAGATTGTGCCACTGCACTCCAGCCTGGGCAACAGAGCGAGACTTTGTCTCAAAAAAATCAAAGTTAAAGAAAAATAGAAAAATTAGCTGGGCACGGTGGCATGTGCCTGTAGTCCCAGTTACTCAGGTGACTGAGGCATGAGAATTGCTTGAACCCAGGAGGCAGAGATTGCAATGAGCCAAGATCGTGCCACTGCACTCCAGCCTGGGCAACAGAGGGAGACTCTGTCTCAAGAAGAAAGAGAGAGAGAGAAAGACAGAGAGACAGAGAGAGAGGAGTAAAAAGTATAAAGTGTAAAGAGACACATAAGTGAGCACATGTGGATGGAAGCGAGGTCAGGAGGCTGTTGTGGGGCAGAACCCCAAGGGCCTTGTGAGCCTCTCTATGGACCGCACATCCAAAGGTGAGTGACCTCACTCACATGTGAACCACATCACTCTGGCCGTCACGCCGAGTGGGAGCAGGGAGACTCAGACTCAGTGTGAGGCTACTGTCACAGCCGAGGTGAGCAGTGAGGTGGCTGGGACCAGGACGGAGGCAGCACAGAGGGGGAGACATGGTTGGACTCTGGGTCTGTTGTGAAGCCGGAGCCACAGGACTGGCTGGAAGCTGGATGCGGGAGTGGGAGAGGGGAAGTGGGATGTGGACATGTGGACAAGCATTGTTGTCCCTGGGAGGCCACAGCATCCATCCTGGGGCAGGCACTGGGAAGGAGTCGAGGAGTTCGGTTTGGGACATGTGACACTGGAGATGCTTATTAGACACCAGGTGGGGAGGTCAAGCGGGCCACTGAGGGCTGAGTCTGCAGTTCTGGGGCTAAAGAGAGATGTCTGGGAACTGTCAGCACAAAAGGAGCCATGAGACTGGATGAGATCATCTGGGTCTGAGACTGGGCCACAAGCACCGTGCAGACCAGGAGGGCACAGAAGGGCACGGAAGGACATGGAAGGACATGGAAAACTCCAAGTGGCCCAGAGGAAGCTGTGGTCAGCCCTGCCTTCCAGAGTTGGGGGAGTGTAAGAGCTGAGGCCCAAAGGGTCAGGAGTGCTAAGCTGTGGAAAGGGTGGTGGATGGACTTTCTTCTGGAAAGGGATGACAGCGTGGACGAAGGCCGAGAGGTGGGGAATGAGGCTGGAGGATCACGGGCCGTTCACACAGGCAGTGAAAGTCAGCCTGAGGATTTGGCCCAGAGGTGATGGAGCCCTGAAGGGTGTGTGTGGAGGGCAGAGCAGAGGGGACAAAACAGGGGGATGGCTCAGGAGACTGCGGCCATGCAAGGCCAGTGCCTGGTGGCCTTCAGCAGAGCGAAGGAGGTGGAGCACAGGCTGGACCTCTGCTGGAAACAGCAGGAATGACTCCAGCTTCAGGGCAGCTGGCTGGCAGGATGCAGACACACCATGGGTCCTGTTAAGGGCAGATCTGCCTCGGGCACCAAGATGCCAAGAGGTGCTAGACTTGGAGTCTATCCTGGCAGGTGATATGGCAGAGTGCCACCAGAGCCTGCTGTGGGCACTAATGTGTGGGGCAGAGAGGTTTCCAGGCAGTGAGAGGTGGCAGCTGAGCTGAGCCACCAAGAACAGGAGGGCTGGAGCTACAGAGACGGAGAGAAGGGCCCTCCAGTGGGTGGGAACAGGGTCAGCATCCACAGCAATGGTGCCATTCCAGACACTGCACATGTCAGCTTCATGACTGCAAACCAGACCAGATGGGTTTGGTCATTGTCATGCCCAAGAAGCCACAGCTCAGAGAGGTCCAGTGACCCAGCCATGAGGACAGAGCTGGTAGTAGAGCTGGGCTTCAGACCCAGGCAGCCCAGCCCTTTCCATGAGCTGAGTCCACTGCCTCTGCCTCTTCCTTCCGAGCTCTGCCCATGTGTGTGGCCAGTCAGATGGTGAAGGAACTTAAACCACATAAAAAGGCCAGACAGGCCGGGCGCGGTGGCTCACACTTGTAATCCCAGCACTTTGGGAGGCCAAGGAGGGCAGATCACCTGAGGTCAGGAGTTCAAGACCAGCCTGGCCAACATGGTGAAACCCCATCTCTACAAAAAAATATAAAAATTAGCCAGGCGTGGTGGTGGGCACCTGTAATCCCAGCTACTCAGGAGACTGAGGCAGGAGAATTGCTCGAAACCTGGGAGGTGGAGGTTGCAGTGAGCCAAGATCATACCACTACACTCTAGCCTAGACAACAGAACAAGACTCTGTCTCAAAAAAAAGAAAAAAAAAAAAGGCCAACAGAACTCCACGCTTAGGGTGCTTCTGGTTTTATTAGGGAGACAAGTCACAAGAAACAATTGGATACAAAGCAGTGCTAATGTGAGGCTGCTGAGGGCCTGAGTCTGGAGAGGAGGTGCCAGGAAGAGATCCTGCAGATGTGAAGGGGCCGGGAGGGCGTGGGCACAGCCCTCTCATTTTGCAGTTCAGGAAGCAGGCCGTGGGGGGGGAAGGGACATGGCCGAGGTCATGCAGAAGCCCAGGACAGTGGGGAAGTGCAAGTCCCTGCTCCGAGGTCAACTCCCACCTGCACGCATCTCTACCTGTGGCGGCTCCAATGAGGGGGGAGGCGGGCGTGGAAGAAGGGTCAGGAACGGGGTGAGGGAGGTGAGGACAGCCCTGTGTTCTGCTGAAGGGGAAGAGGGAGGCAGCAGCAAGGGACCCAGGATGGCCATGGGCCAGCCCCCAGGCCTGCGTGGCAGGGAAGGGCTGTCCGGGCCTCTACTGAGACCCAGCCCCGTGGGAGCATGAGTCCCTCCCTCCCCTCTCAGAGCTGGGGCAGCACAGGTGTCTCCCCACAGGAACAGGGCTTGGGACCTCCCCTTACTGAGCCTGTAACCAAGACCCATCGCCTGGAGACAGAGGAGGGCCAAACAACTTCCTAAGAATATGTTCCTACAGTCACCCAAAGCAACTGGGCATCCCCTTGGTGTCAAGTAGACATGAGTTCAAGTCCTTGTTCAGCCCCCAGCCCACCCGATGAGAGCCTAAGTTGGTCTGTCCTCAGAGTGGGGATCAGAGCACATATGCCTCAGAGCAGCTACAAGATCAGGGCACCAACTCCTGCTCTAAGAGCTGATTGGGAATGCCTCTCTGATAGCACGGCATTCGAACAGTGAAGGAACCAGTCATGTGGATGACTGCGAGGCGACTGCACCACACAAAGGGAACTGCAGGAGCAAAGGCCCTGGGGCAGGAGCAGGCCTGGCAGTTGGTAGAGCAGCCTGAGCATGGGGAGCAAGCAAAGCAGTGAATGAGACGTTACAGGGCCCGATCACAGCAGAGCCTCATAGGCCATGAGGAGGCTCTGGCTTTGATTTGATTGCATGGGAGATGGGAGCCATTGGAGGTTTCCAAACAGAAGAATGTTATGATCAAAGATGTCATAACAGGACAGCACCAGCTGCTGTGTTGACAAGAGACTATAAGGGCCAGGGCAAAAGCTGACTGACATAACCCCAGCAAGAGATGATGGTGGTAGCCTGACCAACCCAGGTCAAGGTAGTAGCCATGGAAGTGATAAAAAAGTAAGGTTCTGGATATACTGTATTTTTGAGACTAGAGTCAAGTGGGTGTGGGAATTGGAAGGGAGATATCAAGAATAATCCCACCAATCATTTACTGGGCATTCAGGCCATCAGCATACAGCTGCCCAGGTTGTACACTGTACAACTCCAGTGTGAGTAATGCCCTCTGAAGTTACGTACTCATAGTCAGCCCTGTGAAAGTTTGCTGTCTGCCAGGCCCTGTGAAAAGCATCAGGATGTAATGACTGGCTCCTGTGCCAGTGCCTTTCCAGTGTGGCTTTCTGTTGAAGAAACTGTGCTCTCTCATGTGCCAGAACTGCAGGGTATAACTGCTGGGGCTGTGAGTGTCCTTGCAGGTGCTGGAGCTGTGAATGTCCTTCCAGGAGCCAGGGGATGGGGATGGCTGTGCTGTTGGGCAACAGAACCAGGTGGCAGGATCCCAGCATCTGGTTTCCTCACCCTCGCTCTCTTGTTTTACCTGCAGAAGCAATTGTAGAGTCCGCCTTGTACAAATGTGTCCTGAAGCCCTTGAAGGAAGCCATCAACTCATGCCTGCATGAGATCCACAGCAAGGACGGTTCGCTGCAGCAGCTCAAGGAGAACCAGCTAGTGATCCTGGCCACCACCACCACCGACCTAGGTGTGACCACCAGCGTGCCGGAGGTGCCCATGATGGAGAAGATCCTGCAGAAGTTCGCTGGCATGCACAAGGCCTACTCACCCGAGAAGAAGATCTCCATCCTGCTGAAGACCTGCAAACTCATCTACGACTCCATGGCCCTCGGCAACCCAGGTCAGCGGGCAGCCGGGAGGGGTCTAGGCGAGGAGCTCTCTTTGTATGGGTCCATGACCCCACCCTGACCAGGACTCCGGAGCCCTTGGAAGGCCCCAGACTTTCCAGATTCAGAGCCCCCCTGGAGAGGAACTGGGTGTGGGTGGGGTGTAACTCCTGCGCCCTCTTGGAGTTACCTGGGGCCTGGGAGGATAGCCATGATTGGCTGCTGCCTTGGAGGCAAGCGAGGAGGCCAGCCCACAGTTAACTTTGTGTGAATGAGGAAAAGCACTGTGTTAGTTTGCTAGGGCTGCAGAAACAATACCACAAGCTGAGTGGCTTAGCCAGCAGAAATCTATTGTCTCACAGTTTTGGAGGCTGGAAGGTTCAAGATCAAGGTGTGGGCATGGCTGTGCTCCCACTAAAGACACCAGGGAAGGTCATTTTCCTTCCAAGCTTCTGGTAGTTCCTTGGCTTGTGGCCACAGAACTCTTATCTTCACATGGCGTGCTTCCTGTGTGCATGTCTGTGTCCCAATTTCCTCTTTTTGCAAGAATGCCAGTCAGACTGGATCAGGGGCCCACCCTACTCCAGTATGACTTCATCTCAGCTAATTACAGCTGCAACAACCCTATTTCCAAATAAGGTCAGAGTCCTAGGTGCTGAGGGTTAAGACTTCAACATACAAATTTTGAGGGGACACAAGTCAACCCCTAACAGGTGCCTTAAACAATTAGCATTGATTTGACGCCTAAGTCCATGGGGCATGGACAACTCTCTGATCTGGGTCAGGTGTGCCTGAGCTTGGGCGGGCTTAGTCATGGATCTGTGGTCAGAGGTGGGTCAGTTGGAGGCCAGATAGTCTGGGATGGCCCTGCCCACCTGCTGGGTAGGTGGTTGGCTGTTGGCTGCTCTGGGATGGCCTTGCCCATATGCTGGGTAGTTCATTGGCTGTTGGCTGGTCTGGGATGGACTTGCCCACATGCTGGGTGGTTGGTTGGCTGTTGGCTGGTCTGGGATGGGGATGACTGAGCCACGGGTTTCTCATCCTCCAGCAGGTTAGCACAGGCATGTACCCATGGCAGTAGCTGGGGCCCTAGAGAACAAGCAAAGCCTGCAAGGCCCATTGAGGCCTGGCCCTGAACTGGCACGATGTTGCTCTGACACCTCTCATTGACTTGTTTAGGCACAAGAGACCATCCCAGACTTAAGGAGTGAGGAACATTTCGCCTCTTGATGGAACGAGTACAAAGGCATATTGTAAAGGGTGTGGATGTGGGAGAGGAATCAGTGGGACTATTTGTAATCATTTGACTGCAGTCCTCCAGGCAGACAAGAACAGGCATCACTGCATGATGGGGCACAGCTCAATGAAGAGAAAGCTGGCAGGATTCATCCCTTCAGCTGGTGCCCTTGTGCAGTGAGCAAACTGTGTACCTGGACACGGCTGCCATGGCAATAGAGTGGATGGATAGCCACCTCTGTAGACTCACAGACGTGGGTTCGAATTCCTGGTCTGTCACTTACTACCTATTTAACCTTGAATGATTTACTTAACTCTTTAGAGCCCAATTTCCTCACCCGAGGAAGCTGCTTTACAGAGAGGGTAAAAGACCCTAAGACCCCTAATGGTTCAGAAGCCATACTTAGTCACTTGTGAGTATTAGAAACAATGTACGTAAAATGGTGGCCTCCACACACAGCACCTGGCAGGCTCAACAAATGTGGCTATGTTAAGAGAGGGATTCTTGGCCGGGCGCGGTGGCTCAAGCCTGTAATCCCAGCACTTTGGGAGGCCGAGGCAGGCGGATCACGAGGTCAGGAGATCGAGGCCATCCTGGCTAAAACTGTGAAACCCCGTCTCTACTAAAAAATAAAAAACAAAATTAGCCAGGTGTGGTGGCAGGTGCCTGTAGTCCCAGCTACTCGGGAGGCTGAGACAGGAGAATGGCGTAAACCTGGGAGACAGAGCTTGCAGGGAGCCGAGATTGCGCCACTGCACTCCAGGCTGGGCGACAGAGCGAGACTCCGTCTCAAAAAAAAAAAAAAAAAGAGAGGGATTCTCTTCATCTCCCCTGGAGAAGGGCAGGCCAGTTTGGCCATAGACCAACAGGAAGCAGTTGTGGGGGTGTGATTGGGGTATGGTGCCAGATCCCCTCGCCCTAGAAACCTTTCCCCTCAGATCTGTACAGGCCACAATTCCGGGTTAGCCACATTTTTGTGGTAAACTGATTTGTGTCTTGCGACCATGTGTTAGAATTGTGCTCCCCAGGCCAGGCATGGGGGCTCACGCCTGTAATCCCAGCACTTTGGGAGACTGAGGTGGGGGGATCACAAGGTCAGGAGTTCGAGACCAGCATGGCCAACATGGTGAAACCCCGCCTCTACTAAAAATACAAAAATTAGCTGGGTGTGGTGGCATATGCCTGTAATCCCAGCTACTCAGGAGGCTGAGGCAGGACAATTGCTTAAACCCGGGAGGCAGAGGTTGCAGTGAGCCGAGATCGTGCCACAGCATTCCAGCCTGGGTGACAGAGCGAGACTCCGTCTCACACACACACACACACACACAAATAGAATTGTGTTCCCCAAAAGCAGACACCACACCAGGGTGAACTCTGTATTAAGACTTTATCCTGATACTGGAGATGTGATGGGAAGAGAGAGGGTTGTAGTAGAAGCAGGATGTAGTGAAGGGTTTGTTTTCAGAGTGGACATTAGCCTCGGAGGGAGGTCGGGTGTCTTGTGCAGCCTGGAGCCCAGAGAACAAGCCCAGGATGGAAACTCCGCAACTGAGTAACCTCCAGGAAAATTCCCAAAGAAGTAGGTGGGGGACAGTGGGCAGCCTGCGGAGCCCAGAGCTCTCGGCGAGTTTGACCTGGTCAGCCCCAGAGGGCTGGGACTCAGGGAAAGAATCAAGTATGCCCTGCCAGGTGACATGAGACCGAGGGTTAAGACCCCCTCGTGGCCTGGCAAAGGGTGCCCGAGAATGAGTGGGGCCTTCTCAAGCCTTCTGGGAGAGAGGCAGTCCTGGCTTTCTCTGCAGCAGCAGGGGTTGGAGAGGGAGGCAAGCTCAGAGGCGTCCTACAGGCATGCAGGGAAGCAGCAGTCAGACTGGATCAAGGCAGAAAGGAGACAGAGCCCCAGGGGACCCTTTGCTGGGAACCGCCTCGGGGAGAGCAGGCAGGCTGGCCCTGGGACCCTGCAGGGATCATGGAAGAGCAAGGTCCAGGCTTCCTTGCCGGCTCTGCTGCTTCTCAGCTTGTGGCTGTGTTAAAATGACTTAGGTACTCAGCCACAGTTTCCTCTTATGTTCAACAGGCACAGCCACAACCACCTTGCAGGCCTGTCTTGAGGCTTAGAGGAGTCTGAAGTTTGCATGTTGCCCAGCAGTTGGCACTTAGTCACAATAGCTATTGATTGGTTTCAGTGCTGAATTTCTAATTAGGGAAATCGTTGCCCCTGGATTTGCTGGGCTTGGTGGTAAAGTCAGAGCCAAGGGTTTTATAGAGCCTGAGACATGATCAGGACGGCAGCTTTGGGCTGGAAGGGGCAATTCCATTCTCGATGAGTCCCAGTTTATCCAGAAACCCCTAGCTTCCTGGAATTCTGTTTAAAACCCCATGACTGAGCAGCAACATTCAAACACCATGGTTTTTTTTTTCTAAACAGGGTCTCTTTCTGTTGCTCAGGCTTAAGTACAGTGGCACCACCCCCCAGGCTCAGGCAATCCTCCCACCTCAGCCTCCTGAGTAGCTGGGACTACAGGCATGCGCCACCACACCCAGCTAATTTTTGTATTTTTTGTAGAGACGGGGTTTCACCATGTTGCCCAGGCTGCTCTCAAACTCCTGAGCTCAAGCAATTTGCCTGCCTCGGCCTCCCGAAGTGCTGAGATTACAGGTGTGAGCCACCACATCCAGCCTGACTTTTTAAAATTGACAGATAAAACTGTATGTATTTACTGTGTACAACATGATGCTTTCAATATCTACATTGTGGAATGACTAAATCTATCTAATTAACATAGGCATCACCTCACATAGTTATCGTCCTTGTGGTGAGAATCAAACACCGTGATTTTTGCTAACAATGAACTTGCTTTCTAAAAACTTACCAGAGAGCAGGGACTCGAGGAAGGAATGGCTAATTTTGAGGAGGGAGGAGGAGCAAGAAAGGCAGCTGCTGGAAAGGGCATGGCTGGTGTCATGTGTGGTTGAATGGAACAGAACCAGGTGCCTGCCATTTTCCATCCTCAGCAGGCAAGAGGGAGGGAGGCTGGAATCTCTGCAGATCCAGAAGCCAGGCTCAGTCGGGGAGACCCTGAGACATGAAGGTCAGGCCAGGGTCTCCCCCAGATGCCAATGGGTTTCTTCTCAAGGAACAGAAAGAATGTTTCCCTCCCACCACTGGGTGAGCACTGGACTGGGAGCACCGTGACTCCCAATTTCATCTCAGAACCGGGCAGGCCAGGGCTGCTCCATTCGGAGCCTCGGCATCTTCATCTGGGTGGAATTAGGTTCTGCTCAAATGGGTGTGGGATTTGTCACCCCCAAATCCAAAGAGCAGAGGATTTGGGGTTCATCCACGGTCCTGGGTTTGAACCCCAGCTTTGGTGCGACAGCCTTGAACATTCATCTCCCTGGACCTTTGTTTGTGTACAAAATGAGGGTGAAACGCTTGTCATGTTGCGATGCAGGAGCTGGGACAGCACATGGGACAGCCTAGGTGCTCAAGGAGTTACTTCCCGAGCCTCAGTTAAATGGGGCTAGGATCGCCTCTCTCTGTGCTATTGTGGGGATCCAAGTTTATGAATGAGTGTTTAGATATTAGGATGCAGGAACAGCGGCCTCCCAGCCACGTTCCCAAAAATACAGAAGCTGAACGCAGTGGTTTTCAAGATGGATTCCACAAGGCACCCCAGGGGCCACCAAGGGGTCGAAAGACAAGCTGGGCCCCAAGCCAGCTCCACCCCAGACGACCCTGCTTGTACCTGTTTTACACGTGGGGTTCTGCAGGGGATTTTGTTTCAGATAAAGAGTTCTATTTTTTTACGTTTCATTTGGAAATAATTTCAAACTTCAAAAACTCTAAGAATAGAAACAGTACATAGAAACAGGAACACCTGCAGATCCTTTGTGAATTGTTAACATCAGACCCCCCCCCCCCCCGCCTCATCATTTTCTTTCTCTGTGTACATACATCATGTTTTTTCTGAACTGTGTAAGGGTAAGTTACATACATCTGGGTCCTTTACCCCTAAACGCTTTCCTAGGTATTTTGTTGGTGTATGGATGTAAGATTACATAACTCTTACACAGCCACGGTAGAGTTGTCCATGGCACACATTTATGTTAATACAATGTTTTTATCTAAACGTCCAGGTTGTCACTTGACTTAATAAGGTCCTTTTTAGAATTTACCCCTCATGTTCAGGATCTGGTGAAGGGTTAGATGTGGCATGTGCTTGTCATGTGTCTTTAACCTCCTTTAATTTGGAATATCTCGTATTTGTTGCTGAATGATGGAAGTACAATCTGAGGAATGCGTCATTAGGGAATTTCATTGTTGTGCAAACATTCTGGAGTGTACTCACACAAACCTAGATAGCACAGCCTACTATACCCCTGGGCTATATGGTATGGCCCATTGCCCCCAGGCTACCACCCTGTACAGCATGTGACTATGCTGAAAACTGCAGGCAGTTGTAGCTCAGTGGCAAGTATTTGTGTATCTGAACCTATCTAAACGTAGAAAAGGTGCAGTAAAAGTCCGGCATTATGATCTTATGGAACCACTGTCATATATGTGGTCCATCGTTGACCAAAACTTCGTTATGCATTGCATGACTGTATTTCCACAGCCTTTCTTTGTCTTTTTATTTTTTTGAGACGTAGTCTTGCTCTGTCACCCAGGCTGGAGTGCAGTGGCACTATCTCGACTCACTGCAAGCTCTGCCTTCTGGGGTCCCACCATTCTCCTGCCTCAGCCTCCTGAGTAGCTGGGACTACAGGCGCCCGCCACTACACCCAGCTAATTTTTTTTGGATTTTTAGTAGAGACAGGGTTTCACCGTGTTAGCCAGGATGGTCTTGATCTCCTGACCTCACGATCTGCCTGCCTCAGTCTCCCAAAGTGCTGGGATTACAGGCGTTAGCCACCATGCCTGGCCTGTTTGTCTTTAATGATATTGATGTTTTTGAGGGATACTGTTTTTTTCCACCACCCCCACCTTTTCTTAATGAAAGTTCCTCATTCTGTGTTTGTCAGATGTTTCCTGATGATTAGATTGAGGTTATGCATTCTCAGCCAGATCCCAACTGACTTCAATTCTGACTTTGACGTTCAGTAATTTTAGAACGAGGTCCCAGGCATTCAACTCACACCTCCCTCTGGCAGGTGATCCAGGCAACTGTATAGTCTATGGCCTTGCTACCCGAGGTGTGGTCTGCAGCCCAGCAGCTCTTCATTGAGCCCTGGGAGCTGCGAGTGACCCCACAGAGAGGCAGACTCCAGCCCGAGTCCCGCCTACCTCCACCACTGACCTACTTCCTCCACCACTGACTGCTTTAAGCAAAAAACAGCCCTCCGTGTCCACCACTCCTGACTTCCGCCCTGCCCTAGCCTTGCCTCTAGTCTTCCCAGCTCCCTCACCTCCAGGGAAGATGCCTCACCCACCTGCCTCATTGCTATGCTGCAGGCAACAGTAGCTTGATGTGGTACCTTCATGGCCCACTTGAAAGGGGAATAAAATAGGGTGGGCCGCTGGCAAGACCTGTTGGAACAGTGAGGAAAGGGGTAAACATGGAAACACAAGATCTGAGTTAACTGGCCATGCTATCTTCTCCAGAAAGACAGGGCCAGGATTAAACCTAGTGTTAGCTCCCTCTAAAGCCTGTGCTGCTATCACCATGCCAGTGGCTGGCCTAGGAATGGACCCCAAGTTTCAGAATCCTGGTGGAATGTGTTTTCCCCTATCACAAATTTAGGGTCCTGAGTTAGGCAGATTGGGGAGTCCACGGAAGCAAATGGCTTCAGATAAACTGGCCCTCCATCCTGGAATCAGGAGCAGACCGGATTCTTCATGGACTTCATGAGGCTTGGTGAGAGCAGCCAGAACTTCTAGATTCATTTCTTCTATTACTTTGACAAAGAAGTCATTCCCACCTATTTGATGTCTAAGACTAGTCATTCAGAGCTGGTTCTGCTACTGGGGAGAAACAGATTCAAGTCCAGGAAACCCTCCTTAAGATGGGAGGGGGAGAAAGAGGGTAGGGGCGCAGTTCAGGAACCTTCTAATGTGAATGCCAAGCAGGAGGCATCCCAAAGGCTACTGACGGCCTGAGGCTGCCTTTTCAGCTCCTTGAGTAGTCTGTGTAAACACCCTGATACCACCCACTTGAGCTTCTGGAAACAGGGCCTGGCTCCTAACCCCAGGGGGATGGAGCACACTACTGACCACGTGGTGGGATGTGGGGGCCAACCGGGTGGTGATAGAGTCCCAGGTCCCTTGCCATCCACTTCCTTGGCAGAGACCACAAAGTCAAGGGTCCACAGCTAGTTTAGGCAAAGGCAACCACAGAGGAATTAGATGGGAGGAGGGCTCTTGATGGGGACCCCAGGGGTATGGAATAATGAGCCTTGTGACATTGACTGGGGGTAGAGAGGATAGGCAGGGAGGTCAGGCTGTTGGTTTTTTTTAAATCTATGTTTTAAAAAATTAAACTGGGCTAGGCGCGGTGCCTCACACCTGTAATCCCAGCACTTTGGGAGGCCGAGGTGGGCGGATCATGAGGTCAGGAGTTCGAGACCAGCCTGACCAACATGGTGAAACCCCGTCTCTACTAAAAATACAAAACTTAGCCAGGCATGGTGGCGCACACCTGTAATCCCAGCTACTCAGGAGGCTGAGGCAGGAGAATCACTTGAACCCAGGAGGCGGAGGTTGCAGTGAGCCAAAATCGCACCATTGCACTCCAGCCTGGGTGACAGAACAAGACTCCATCTCAAAAAAAAAAAAAAAAAAAGAAAAATTAAACTGACTTTTGATGATCAAAGTCACTCGTGCTTATTGTTGCAAATTGATCAATAATATGTTGGTGAATTTCTTCCTAGTCTTTTTGAAATAACTACAGATAGGTAGATAGATAATTGGTTAAGAAAACGTTTGCTGCTATAAACATTTGCTGCTATTTGATTAGCTAGATGAGCCCTCTCATCTCTAACTCAATAGAAGTGTATTTCTCACTCATATAAGTCCAATGCATGGAGGAGGGTTGGAGGTGAAGGGCCATGCTCCATATGGTCATTCAGGGATCCATGCATAGGAAGACTTCCTAGGCCTCCCTAGGGATTGACATCCAGGTGACAGTACGGGGGTGGGCATCTGAAAGAGAGCTTTCCTTCTCCAAAAGGTTGTGACTCACAACCTTGCTTTTTTACCCCACAACACAAATGGAGTGCAGGTCCCCTAAGATGTCATGTTCTGAGGCTTATAGGACACACTCCCCTCCTGTCTTTCATAATAATTGTGTCTGGCGTTTACTGCTCCATGCTAATTACCTTCCATCTGTCTTGTCGTGTCATCCTCGCAACCACTCCAGGGGATGCGGACACTGTGATTATCCCCGTTTTACAGCTGAGGAAGCTAAGGCTCAGTGAAGTTAAGTAGCATGCTTAGGGTCACACCTGATGTGCAGCAGGTGAGTGGTTGACCTGAGACTTGAACCCGGGTCCTTTGCTGAAACCCGGGACCCTCCGGCCTCTCCAGCCTGCCTCCCCAGGGCATCCTGAGGTAAGAGATGACCTCGAAAGGACAGACACAAGTCATGGCTGAGTTTTGCAGTGCCTCCAACCTCATACCTTTTCAAGCCAGAGTGGGATTTCGTGTCTTCAGGCCTCAGAGCCCACAGCCTGCGTAGCTGACTGGCTTGTGGGCTGAGCTCTCTGAAGAGAAACCCAGGGAGCTGGAGTGTTTTCCTCAGGGACACAGTGTAGCTCAGAGCAGAACTGAGACTTAACCAGCATCTGTGCAAAGTGCAAGCAACCAAACAGGGTCGCTTCAAGGAGCTCAGTGGGAGAGAGGGGGCTGGGTTCTAATCTCATGACAGCCACAGACTTTACAAGTGACCTCCAGCCAACCATTTCTCTGCCGAGGCTTCAGTTCTTTCATCCGTGCAGCTGAAAGTTCAGACTAGATCAGTAGTTTTCAAACTATTTCCAGGAAACTCTCTAGGGACCACAGACATAGCTGGGGGCCACCTTGGAACAGTGGAGGGGCATAGTTGAAAGGAGATGAGCAGGCCAGCCCTGCTGCCCCACCCTGAGTCAACCAGAGAAGCTGAACTGTGCATAAGGTACCCATTACCAAAGGCTTCCATTGCAAACACAGATTTGAAGTCTACTGTTCTAAATGGCCTCTACTTCCTCCTGTCATATGTTTTTATCAAATAAATTCATTCATTCAACAGTTCAACAAACTTTTTTTGACAATGCAGACTTTTTTTTTTTTTTGAGACGGAGTTTCACTCTGTTGCCCAGGCTGGAGTTCAGTGGCACCATCTCAGCTCACTGCAAGCTCCGCCTCCTGGGTTCACACCGTTCTCCTGCCTCAGCCTCCCGAGTAGCTGGGACTACAGGCACCTGCCACCATTCCTGGCTAAATTTTTTTTTTTTTTTTTTTTTAGTAGAGACGGGGTTTCACCACGTTAGCCGGGATGGTCTCGATCTCCTGACCTCGTGATCCACCCACCTCAGCCTCCCAAAGTGCTGGGATTACAGGCGTGAGCCACCGCGCCCGGCCGACAATGCAGATGCTAAGAGCAAAACCCAGGAAGACCCAGCCCATGTTTTTAGGATATTCATAATTCAAGCTAAAAACAAGCATTTAATAAGCAAGCGTCTTGCAGTGTGATAACTGATATTCATTCATGCTTTTAGCAAATATGTTTATTAAATACCTACTATAGACCAGGTACCGTTGAGGTTTCAGATATAAACAATGAACAAGGTACCTGCCCGAGTAAAACTTTCATTCGAGGAGGAGAGATAGGCAATAACAAGTAAACAGAAATGCAAAATATATCCTCCAAGGTGAAACGTGCAACTGGGTTGGATAAAGCAGGGTAGGGGGTCTCAGGAGGGTTGGAGGAGTTTGCTGTCCTGGGACTGGGTGGTCAGGGAAGGCCTCTCTGAGTTAACGTGTGATATTGACTTTCCCATTCTGCAATGCCAGGACTGGGGAGAACCATTGCAAGGGCATTGGGCCTAGCTAAGGAGGTCTTCAAGGAAGACTTCTGGGAGGAAAAAAGTGATTTTAAGTGGGAATCTTGGTGGAAAGCAAGAGCCAGGGCAGGGCACAGTCATGAGCCTCCTGCTGCCCCAGGGTTGCAGCATCAGCCACTGGCCTTCAGTAAGAGCCCAGTTAACAATGGGGGCCCTGGGTGGGGGGTGGGGTAGGGAGTAGTTTTGATAAGATGCTCAATCCTTTCCTCTCCCTCAGGGTCTGCAAACTGTGGCCCTCCCAGCCAACTCTGTCCTACCACCTGATTTTACAAATAAAGTTTTATTGGAACACAACCCATATCCATACTCAGCATCTAGGGCTGCTTGTGTTCTAAGGGCCGAGTTGAATAGTTAGGACAGAGACCATGTGGCCCATGAAACTAAAAATACGTACTTTCTGGTCTTTTACAGAAAAAATTTGCTAGCTCCTCTTTTAGACAATGCTTCCTCGCCCTGTCACCCAGGCTGGAGTGCAGTGGCACAATCATAGCTTACTGCAGCCTCAACCTCCCGAGCTCAAGCAGGTCCTCCTACCTCAGCCTCCAGAGTAGCGGGGACTACAGATGCATGCCACCACACCCAGCTGATTTTTTTTTTTTTAGTAAAGACAAAGTCTCACTATGTTGCCCAGGCTGGAGTTAGGGCCTTTCTAATCCTCATTGTCTGTGTGATCCAGCTGAGCACCCCTTCAGCTCATTTTGATCTTAAAGAGAGCTTTCCTTCTCCAAAAATCTCCCAGCGGATGAAATATGCATAAACCCAGCCAGCTTTTTGAAATGTGATCAGCTACCTACAGGTGGCAAACAGATGTGACTTGGCAAAAAAGAAAGCAGAAATCACCAGGAAGTGGAGGCTGCAACCAGCAGGGCGTTTGGATGCATAGCCAAATGGACGTGATCTCTGGTCCACCCAAGACAGATGTTCAGCTCACAGGAGAAGGATTTTGCAGCTAACATCCCAGTGGCACTTCCTGAGGCCCCTATGTGCTCAGGGCTGAGCCCCGAACCTGGGGTTCCAGGCTGCTCAGGAAGGAGCGTGCAGCCCTAACTGCCAAAAGGTTGGGCTGGGACCCAGTGCGTGTAAACAATGTTTGGAGCTTGTGTTGGTCCATGAGGAGCTATCATGCCTGTAGGGATACTGTCTCACCAACATCAACAGCCAGAGACCCAGATTCTAGTCCCTGCTCTGCTACTGACCAGCTGTAGCGCTTTGAGCAAATTTCTCCCATCTCTGAGCCTCAGTTTCCTCACAGCGTGGTCGGACATGATAAACTAAGGCCAATGGTGTGCTGGAGTCAGCTCGCACCAGCTCGTGGGAACTGACTGTGTGCATCTCTTCCCAGCTCTGTGTTCTCGTTGGTACCTTGATGTTGGAAATTGTGGAAATATTTAGATCATGGAAATTGGCAAATGCTACAAATCAAGGTTGATTGTTTTCCTTCAGAGAGCCAGTTGTTAAGCATTTCCCAGGACACCACTGTCTAAGGCCCACAGGACATCCCAGTGTCTATGACCATGACCCTACCCCTGGCAGGACAGTGGTACCCAGTAAGAACACACATGGGACATAGTTCAGTCCATTGTCAGCAGCCTACATCCCAAGCCTATGCAGGGGGCTGGAAAAGCAGTGATGCGAGAGAGGCTCAGAGAGGGTTAGTGACTCACTCCGGCTCACACAGCCTCCATCCCTGCGCTCAGCATACTCACAATGTGAAGAAGGGGGCAGGCTCTGAATCACTCAAGGCATATGGGAGCCAGAGCAGGAACTGTCCGGCTGTGCTGGAGGATGTGGGAAAGCACAAGGAGAAATTGATAACGGGAAGGTAGGGAGGGGGTCCCAGGCAGGGGGAACTGTGTGTGCAAAGGCCTGGAGAGGGAAGAGTGCACTCAGAGTTCAGGGAATGGGCTGTGGTGCAGCCCAGTGGGACGTTATGTGGGAGGGTGATGGAGGCAGAATGTCATCTCAAATTGGAAGATGGAAAGTAGAGTAAGCACCCGTAACCCCGGGGCAGCCCAGGAGGGCTTCTTGGAGTTGGAGGAGGCAGATCTTGAAGGACGAGTCAAATGAGTAGGAACATGGGATTGTCGGTCAAGATTCCTCAAGGAAAACATGGGGAGAAGAGCAGGTGAAGGACTTTCCATAGCCAGGGAGTACAAAGCCACAGTCCTGGGCCCCCTCCCTTCCTGTCCCCTTCATACCCACATGGCCCGCCCTGAAGTCCTCAGACCTAGGGCCCCAGCTGGGCCATCCTTTGGCTGAAAGTCATTACTTCCTCAAGCAGGGTTTCTCACCCATGGCCCTGCGGACATTCGGGGTGTCCTCTGCATCCCAGGATGTCATCGGCACCAGTGTTGCTGGCCCATTTTGCAGACGTAGAAACTGAGTATGACCAGAAAGGCAGGTCACACGGGGCCGCCTTGTCTAAAAAATTAAACAAGGATGGGCCATGAGCAGAATCCACATCCACTGGACAAAATCGACTGGAGGCCTCCATGGTTGCAGTGGTACACTGCAGGAGCCAGGACTTAGAGACGAGGCCGCCCAGGCTGTGAGGGAAGATGGGAAATAGAGTCTTTATTTGGGGTGGCCTTATCCTGGCTAAAAGTCAGGAGTTCTGTTACTTTGAAAATAGAGACTGGAGCCAAGTGTGCGATGGCTTATGCCTGTGAAGCCCAGCACTTTGGGAAGCTGAGGCGAGTGGATCACTTGAGGTCAGGAGTTCGAGACCAGCCTGGCCAACATGGCAAAATCCCATCTCTACTAAAAAAAAAAAAAAAAAAAAAAAAAAAGTAGCCAGGCGTGGTGGTGAGCACCTATAATCCCAGCTAGTCAGGAGACTGAGACAAGAGAATCGCCTGAACCTGGGAGGCGAAGATTGCAGTGAGCCGAGATCACACCACTGCACTCCAGTCTGGGCAACAAGAGTGAGACCCCATCTACAGAAAAGAAAAAGAAAATAGAGACTGGACAATGCAGAAGGAAAGCAACCACTAGTCTCTGGTGCTCACACCAGGCTAGAACAGACTGCGCAGGCAAGGAACACAAGACCCCCGGTCAGCTGAACGTGACCCTGAAATCACAACCCCTGGCCAGGCCATGGGCTTCAGCCTGGGAGGGTCCTGAGGGCAGGAACCACCTCTGACTCACGTCTTCTGTCTCCCTGTGTGCAGGGCCCACACCCGTACCCACTCATACTGGCGGTCCTTGACCAAGTCCTTGTTTTGTGCCAGCCTCTGCCCTAAGAATTACCTGCAGGGCCAGGGTTTGTGGGAGGTGAGGGAGATACTCGCCTCAGGGGCAAAATGCAGGGGGATGCCCAAGAAACTCAACCGCAAAAATAAATTTTATATATATGTGTGTGTATGTATATATACACACTTTTTAAAACAATTCAGTGGTTTTCAGTATATTAGCAAGGTCATATGACTAAAACTACTCTAATTCCAAAACATTTTTATCACCCCAAAAAGAAACTCTGTACCCATTAAAAATCACTCCCTATTCTCTTTTCTGCCCAACTCCAGGCAACCACTCATCTGCTTTCTGTCTCTGTGGATTTGCTTATTCTGGACGTTGCATACAGATGGAATCCTATCATATGTACAATATGCAGTCTTCCATGGCTGACTTCTTTCACTTAGCAGAATATCATCATGGTCTATCAATATCACAGTGGCCAGGCGCGGTGGCTCACGCCTTTAATCCGGCACTTTGGGAGGCCGAGTCTGGTGGATCATTGAGCCCAGGACTTCGAGACCAGCCTGGGCAACATGGCAAAACCCTGTCTCTAACAAAAATACAAAAAGAAAAAAAAAATAGCCAGTCTCATAACCCGGTCTCAAAAAAATGAGCAAATATCAGTATCACAGCATGTATGAGTAGCTTGTTCCTTTTTATTCCCAAAGACTTTTCCATGGTATGCATGCACATTTTGCCTGTGTACCCACAAGTAATGGACAAGTAGTCATCTCCACTTCTTGGCTATTATGGCCAATACTGCCATGAACATTTGTGTGCAGGTCTCTGTGTGGAAATATGTTTTTGTATATATAACTAGGAGTGGAACTTTGGGCTCACGTGACAAGATAAGTACTATTTTAATGCAGTATTTTTTTAAAAAAAAATAAAAATTAATGCAAAAAAAGCCATGATGAACAAAATATCCACCTTTTTTTGAGACAGAGTTTCACTTTGTTGCCCAGGCTGGAGTGCAGTGGCACAATCTTGGCTCACTGCAACCTCCGCCTCCCAGGTTCAAGTGATTCTCGTGCCTCAGCCTCCGGAGTAGCTGGGATTACAGGCTTACGCCACCATGCCTTGCTAATTTTTGTATTTTTAGTAGAGATGGGGTTTCCCCACATTGGCCAGGTTGGTCTCAAACTCCTGACCTCAGGTGATCCGCCTGCCTGGGCCTCCCAGAGTCGTGGAATTACAGACATGAGCTAGCACGCCTGGCTGCCACATTTTCAGTGAAGTCAGGCTGTTGTCTGTTTTATGATCCTGCATTACTGTGCGATGGGAACAGGCATTTCCAATCAGCCTGCGGTTTCCAGGCCCACATACTTTTGTGATGGCTGACAGTAGAAAGCGAACATGTTGGCAACCAGATTTTAGATACAGTCGTTGTTTCTTGAGTGTAGCACGTTTGTTAACTTTTTCCACCTGGTTCAAAATATGAGAGGCTGTTTTGATAAACACATATGGGGTACACGGTTTTCCTTTTGCCTCGGGCTTTGCTATGGCTGTGACCACCTGCGCCATTTCAATTAATCCTCAAACATCCTCGGGCACCTCGTTCTCCAACCTCCCTGCTGAGGTAAGAGGAGGGAAGGAGCTTGCTACAGTCCACAGCTGGTGAGTAGGAGAGCTGGGATTTGGACCCAGGTCTGGACTTGGAGACTCGGCCTTCACACCGTGCCTCTCAGCAGTGTAGCGTGCAGTTGCCCAGGAGGGTCACGTTAGCTCTCTGAAGTATTTTATTCAGGGAGGGGGCAGCCTCATTGTTACCAGGACAGATGTGAATGTGCAGAATTCACTATGAAATTTGACAACCTGGGCAACATGGCAAAACCCCATCTCTACAGAAAAATATATACATACAAAAATTAGCTGAGCGTGGTGGTGTGTGCCTGTAGTCCCAGCTACTCAGGAGGCTGAGGTGGGAAGATTGCTTGAGCTCAGGAAGTCGAGGTTGCAATGAGCTGATATTAAGCCACATACTCCAGCCTGGGCGACAGAGTGAAGCCCTGTCTCAAAGGCCGGGCGCTGTGGCTCACACGTGTAATCCCAGCACTTTAGGAGGCTGAGGCAGGTGGATCACTTGAGGTCAGGAGTTCCAGACCAGCCTGGCCAACATGGTGAAACCCCGTCTCTACTAAAAATACAAAAATTAACTGGGTATGGCAGCGCACGCCTGTAATCACAGCTACTCGGAAGGCTGAGGCAGGAGAATCGCTTGAACCCGGGAGGTGGAGGTTGCAGTGAGCCAAGATGGCACCACTGCACTCCAGCCTGGGCGACAAGAGCAAAACTCTGTCTCAAAAAAAAAAAAAACAAGGGAAAAGAGAAGTTGCTTCCTGCCCTGGAAGTGCTTGCCATGAGCCACACCTGACACAATGGGAGGACCATCACCAGTCAAACATCCGTGTGTGTGATAGGAACTTGCCAGTTGTGTTTCTCCATGTCCCCAGATGAAGCCACATGTGAAAATTTTATTTTAGAGCTAAGAGTTAGAAAAATAATTTTATTCCCCCAAGAAATAGGTATATTTTTTCTTCATGGACAGTGAGAATATAACTGATTGTGTTTTCCCTCTTTGCTTTGGTCAGCAGGAAATTCAAAGCCAAATTTGCTGCTGTAAAAGAGTAGTTGTGTAGGTTCTTGCTTATTTGTATTTTTATGTTTCCTATAGTATCATCCCTCTGGTAATTTATATTTGTCCTGATGGTTTTCAAATTTTGATTTAGATGTTGCTGTTTTATCAGGTATATTTCCTGATGGTCCCCTAAATCCTTTGTAAACATGTCAAGTAGAAATACACTTTTTGCAAGAGCTATAAATTGCTTAGCATGTGCTTGGATGGATTATTAATTTCGCCCAAAACACAAAGGTAGCAGCACTGGCATGGGTTATTCTGGGGCTCACATCCAGACCTGGTAACCCCCAGTTGAGTCTGAAGACCTTTGCCTGAGCCCTGGACTCCATTTGGTTAGAGGAAGTGAGAAGGTGGGCTGGGGACCAGGCGTGGCCATTCCCACCATGTAGAACTGCTCACCCAAGCTTCATTTCTCCAGTGCACTTGCAGAGTCTGGCTAGAAGATCAGCCAAGGACCTGCAGGAAGATTCTATTCTGGTCAGAATTCTCCGCCCATAGTTCCAGCCTTGGGCTTTGCATTGCCAAACAGGCAATCTTCAGAGCCAGCCGGGAGCCACACTGGAGAGACGTCTTTCAGACCCACCTTCCACCCTGCTTTCTGCCACTGTTCCTTTATAGAGCACCCTCCGTCTGCCACGCAAGGTGTCTGTTGCTGTCAGGACGCTCTGAGATCTGTGAACATCTCCTTCAAAGGCAGTAGTGATGAGATGATACTTCCAGGGGTCTTTACATGTTAAAAGAAGGCCTTAGGAAAGGGCACTGTTTAACCCAAAAAAAGGAAGAAGGCTGAATGGTGACATTTCAGGTCTCGTAGTATCTGGGTGAGGAAGAGGTTTCTGTTTCGCAGGTGGGAGGGAGATGTATGATTAGTGGGGACGGGGAACCTTGCCAGGAGCCATAAATGCTTCTGGGTGGGTCTGCAAATAAATGTGATGTGAATTTGACTGTCAAGCAAGCGGCAAGGGGCGGTCATGGAGAGGGAGGACTAGGAAAGGGGAAGGGGTCAGGCTCTTGCTCCTCCCAGCCGAGGGCACTTTCTCAGTTCCTTCTTCTTAAACCTGGACTTCCTAAATCTCAGGCCTCCCGAGGAGGCTGCTCCCTGGGTCCTCTCTGTCATGAGAGCAGGAGCATTCCTCTTCCAGGGATCGCCATCCATGCTCAGCAAACCACTGTCCCCTACCCTGGGCAGAGAGCATCTCACAAGGAGAGCCTGGAACTCATCTCCCTCTGCCTCCTTCTTCTTCCCAGGGAAGCCCTATGGGGCGGATGACTTCCTGCCTGTGCTCATGTATGTGCTGGCCCGCAGCAACCTCACGGAGATGCTTCTCAATGTGGAGTACATGATGGAGCTCATGGACCCCGCCCTGCAGCTGGGGGAGGGTGAGTCACCACCCCCCGCCCATCAGGTGCATTGCACACCCCCAACTCAGCCACACCACGGGCACTCTAGTGGTCCAACAAGCACCTCCTGGATACCAGACTCCGGCTGAGCTCTGGACCCATGGATGCAAATATGAATCCTACACAGGTCCTGTCCTGCAGGAGCTCACAGATTAGGGAGAGAGATGAGCCAGTGAAGGGACTGTGCCACCTCTATGTAACAAGTGCTGGAATAGTTGGAATCCCAGAAGGCATAAGAGCATGTTACCCAGACTGTGCAGTCAGGGAAGGCTTCCTGGAGGAGGTGACATCTGAGCTGAGCAATGAAAGATAAATAGCAGGCAGCTGATTACAAAAAAAAGGGGGAAAGGCAGTCTTTGTAGCAGGAACAGCAGGAGATGGTAGTGTAAAAGAAGGGGCTGAAGTGGCAGGCAGTGCTCACAGTAAGAGTCTGAGAGACAGTGACAATCGGTTCTTAGACAGGGGTGACCCCCAGGGACTCTCAGCCCTTGCTCATAAGCCCTGGGTCAGGACCTCCATCAGTGGGAAGTTAATGATATGAGTAAGAAGCCCTGCACTCCCCAATAGGATGAAGGCAGAGATGTGGTTTGGTCCACCCCATGCTCAGTTTCCCTTCCTCTTTCCCCCTTCCCACCATATCCTTCCACCCACTTAGCCTCAGCCACCCATCCACCAAGAATTTCCTGAGGGGCAGCCAGTCCAGATATCAGCTCTGAGGGAGCCCTGACTTCCTCTCTGAGACATCAGCCTCGAAGGAGGGAAACATCCTCCCAGGCCCTCAGGGTCCCCCTTGGGCTTTGTGGTTCTTGAGATGAGCAGACACTCTTTGCATCTGTTCGCATTTTTTTTGCATGTTCCAGTCTCTGGGGTGATAGTTTGATGAGATAGTTCTGTGAGTTGTTGACAGCTCAGGGGAGCATGTTAAAGCCATGACGTTCACTGTCATATATAACTTTGGCTTGTGGCACTGGGACCTCTATATCTACCTTTTTTTTTCTCTATGGTTAAAAATGTCCTGTAATGGGAACAAGTTGTCTTCCAGGAGGTCCAGGAATTCAAGAGAAGCCAAGGTTTCTTCAGCAATGGTTATCTGCTGCCCAGTGTAGCCATCTATCCATCCATCTATTCATCTGTCCATCCATATGGTCATCCATCCACCCATTCACCTACCCATCCATCCATGCATCCACTCATCCACCCAACCACCCACCCATCTACCCACTCACCCACCTCTCCAATCCATCTATCCATCCATCCACCCATCCATCATCCCATCATCCATCCATGCATCCATCTACTCATCCAACCACCTACCCATCCACATATTCACCCACGCACCCATCCACATA
>NC_045439.1:13771088-13771413 GCF_002776525.5 Piliocolobus tephrosceles | reverse complement strand
CCCATCCACCTACCCACCTATCCACCTATCCAACCATCCATCCATCCATCCATCTATACACTCATGTATTCACCCAGTCATCCACATAACCATCTACCCATCCATCCATCCACCCATCCACATACTCATCCACCCATCCACATATTCATCTACCCATCCACCTACCCATCCACCCACCCATCCACATACTCATCCACCCATCCACATACTCATCCACCCATCCACATACTCATCCACCCATCCACATACTCATCTACCCATCCACCTACCCATCCACCCACCCACCCACATATTCACCCACCCACCCATCCACATATTCGCCCAC
>NC_045439.1:13765268-13770988 GCF_002776525.5 Piliocolobus tephrosceles | reverse complement strand
CCCAATCACTCACCCATTCATCTACCATCCATCCATCCATCTACCCATCCACTCACCCATCCACCCCTCCACTCATCCACCCACCCATTTATCCATGCCAGACACATGGGCTGTGGTATAGGACAAGACAAGTAAGGCTGATAGCCCTGTGTGAATGAATTAATGCTTCATTCTGCACCCCACATTTTGGGACTTCTACCTCATCAGGCCCTTGTGGGCCTTCTTCCTTGGTTTCCCCAAGGAAGGGAAGCTCTCAGCATGCACACAGAAGAACCACAGGCACGGTGGCTGAGCAGGACAAGGGCAGGGACATCCTTGGGCTAGCAGCCCTCTCCTAATGGACTTGCATCACCCACCCCAATCCTGCCATCGCCTCCTGGGATCCTTCTTCCTGTTTCCAGAAGCCTAGGGGATTTGAGTGAGAAAGAGAGAAGTTCTTGAGACCTGACAGCATGTCAATTCTAGGCTACTTCAAGTATTTGGAGGACAAGCCAAAGTACGAAAAAAGTTCACAAAGGTCCTAAACAGTTCCTGACCAAGGCTGCCTGCATGCCCTGCATCCAGCCCTTTTGCCAGACTTGAGTAGGCAGAGTCCTCCACCCCACCTCTGGCCCCATGGGGAGGGCAGAGGGCACAGTGTCCCTCCTGGCAGCCCTGTCTGGCCAGGGCAGTGTCACACCTTACCCATGGCAGCTCCAAGGGCCAGAGGACAAACCCACACCACACTGTGCAGACCACCAGGGTTGGGGGGTGGGGGGCGGTGTGGCACGGGCACATCCCTGCACCTCTCTCTGCCCTACTTCAATAGTCAGGGTGTGGGAGGTACAGCACCTAGGACAGCCAGCCTTGCAGGTCTTTACCTCTGGCATCGAGATGACCTTGGGGCTCTCCAGCGAGGGCAGGGGTTTCCACCTTTCAACAGCCTGGACCCTTCATCTCAATGGATCTGGGTCCCAGGGCAGAGGGGCACGGGTGAGGTGGTGTTTCTGAGTTTCCCTGGCTTAGCCCTCCTGGCTTAGTGGGGTGGTGATGCAGAGGCACCTGATTGCCTCAACCTCTGCAGTGCAGGTTGGGAGGGAGCCTGAGCCCTGACAGAGCTCAGAGATGCTTAGGGTGGGAGATGGGGGTTCCCAGAATCCCCAGACTCTTGGGAACTTAAGTTGCTAGAATCTAAGAGAACTAACACAAAGTGGAGTAAAAAGAGCAGTTTGGAGGCTGGATTTGGGGCTCAGTTGTGCCTCTGACTGGAAACCCTGGGCAAGTCACCTAACCTCTCTGGCTTGCGGAAGTGAAGACATCAGGCTAGATTGGCAGTTTTCAAACTGTCTGGGTGCTCTTGTATTCTGCAGAGGTGGCTGGGTGTTAGTTTGTTTGGGATGCTTAATAAAATACCATAAACTGGATAACTCTGGAACCATGGAAATGTATATCTCTCAGTTCTGGAGGCTGGGAAGTCCAAGATCAAGGCACCAGCAGACTCAGTGTCTGGTGAGAACCCGTTTCTGGTTCATAGATGGTGGGTTCTTGTTGTATCTTCACATGGCAGAAGGGACAAGGTAGCTCTCTGGTACTTTTTTTTTTTTTTTTTTTTTTGAGACAGAGTCTCTGTCTGTCACCTGGACAGGAGTGCAGTGCTGTGATCTTGGCTCACTGCAACCTCTGCCTCCCAGGGTCAAGCAATTTACCTGCCTCAGCCTCCCAAGTAGCTGGGCTTATAGGCCTATGCCACCATACCTGGCTAATTTTTGTATCTTCAGTACAGACAGGGCTTCACCATGTTGGCCAGGCTAGTCTCAAACTCCTGATCTCAAGCAATCTGCCTGCCTCAGCCTCCCAAAGTGCTGGGATTACAGGTGCGAGCCACCATGCCCAGCTGGCACTTCTTCTATAAGGGCACTAATCCCATTTATGAGGGCTCCACCCTCATGACCTAATGACCTCCCAAAGGCCCCACCTCCTAACACCATCACATTGGAGGTTAGGATTTCAACATAGGATTTGGGGGTAGGGGGACCCGAACATTCAGACCTTAGTACATGGGGCAGGATGAGAGATGGAGCTGGGCCCTGTCTTCCTGTGTTTCGCAGTTCAGGGGAGCAAGCCATTCTGTGTTCAAGAGAAAGCCTGCAAGTTGGATTCTGTGCACCTTGGGACCTTCACATTCCCTCAGCCTGTTCCATGTGCTGCAGTTTAGCAAAGGGATCCCACTTTCCTTGCAGCAGGCATGTGGGGCAGGAGACATCAGGGACTTGTGCAAGGAAGGGCCTGAGTGCCGGCTTGCTGGGACCCCTGCCCCTTTCTAGCCTCTCTTGTGTTCCCACTCCCCCCACCGCCCCACCCCCTGCCCCTGTGAAGTCATGGGGCAGACAGGTGACCCAGGCGGCTGCTGGGCACCTGGCTGGAGCCAGCCCAGAATCCTAGCCTCTCCTAAAATCCTGGCCAGGCTGGTCCCAAAAGTGCCCTCATGGACCCCTTTGCCCATGTCCCTTCCCTAGTCTGCCTGACAGCTGGCCATGCCGAGCTGGTATCTTTCTAGGGGCAGTGGGTTTTTCCTATCAATGCATTCGCCCCAGAGAGAACAGCCTGCTCCAAAACTCACGGTGGGGCCGCCTGCCACCTAGTGGTCCTGGCAGGCGTTTCATGGCCCCAAGTCAAAGAGGGAAGTTGGCAGAGAGCGAGGCCTCACAAAGAAGCCGGGGTCCAGCAGGCAAAAGTGCAGCGGTAGGGCTTGGCTGCACCCCTTTCACCCGCGAGGGTGAGACGCCCCCAGAGCACCTCCCTGAGGCCTTGTAGCCACCATGCGTTATTCACACATTCCGAGGCCCTGTACTTCACATATAATCATTTCCTTTTCACAACGTTATGGCATTTGCAGATGAGGAAACTGAGGCATAGAGAGACCATTAGCTCACCTGAAGTACAGGGCTGGCTGCTACGGGGCAAAGACCTAGATCCTGTTCTCTGACTTCAAAACTGAAGGTTTACAGTCAGCACAATGCACTCACCTCTCCATTCCCAGCCAGGAAGACATAAGCCAGACAGGGAACAGGACGACTGAGGGATGCCAGGAAGAGGACATGGACTCGGCGCAGCTAGGGCTGGGGGCACCAGAGCTGACTTCCTGGCCTGGGGCTTTAAACCCAACTTAAAATGGAGATAAATAAGTGGTTTAGTGGTTCTTCTTATTAGGGACACCCAGCCAACCTCCATGGTAGCTTTAATTTAGTTTTTTCAAAAAAATGTCTCTTTTTTTTTTTTTTTCTTTTTTAATTTGAGATGGAGTCTCACTCTGTCACCCAGGCTGGAGTGCAGTGGCATGATCTCGGCTCACTGCAACTTCCGTCTCTCAGGTTCAAGCGATTCTCCTGTCTCAGCCTCCAGAGTAGATGGGATTACAGGCATGCGCCACCAGGCCCAGCTAATTTTTGTACTTTTGGTAGAGACAGGGTTTCATCATGTTGGCCAGGCTGGTCTGGAACTCCTGACCTCAAGTGATCCACCTGCCTCGGCCTCCCAAAGTGCTGAGATTATAGGCGTGAGCCACTGTGCCCAGCCGTCTCTTTTCTATGCTGCTATGAAAGGATGGGTGATCCTGTGGCCATAAACCCTTTTATCTTACCCCCCACCTCACCACCTACTGGACCAGGGTGTGAACTTGTCCCATAATGGCTGTAGAACTGGTGCAGATGTGTGGGCCAGCTTCACCCAGTGTAACAGTTAGGAATGCTTTGGGCTGCACGTAACTCACAAAAGTAACTAATAGTGGTTTAAGTCAGAGCAAGGAATTGGTTTGTCTCTTGCATCAAGAAGTCCAGGCTAAGCACCTGCATTTTGCATCCAGGGAACTATGGACCCAGCTCTTTCCATCTTTCCTTAGCATGTGGGCCTTTGGCTTTGTGTCTGTCACCTCTGATCAGAAGACAGCTGCAGTGACCCCACTGCCTCTGGGTTCCAGGCAGAAGGAAGGGTGACAGGCAAAAACCCTAAGGGATATATCCACTGAGTCTGTCTCTTTCAAAGACTTTCCTGGAAGCCCCACCCAGCCTTCCACTTATATCTGAGGGGCCACAGCGAGTCTCCTGCCTCTACCCAAGCTGCAAGGGAGTCTGGGAAGTGAGCATTTCAGCTGATGTTACTTCCCCAAATAAAAGCACAGTTCAGTTAGGTAGAAGTGGGAGACATGGTTTAAGTGGGGCACTAGCAGAATCTGCCTCGTGTCAAAAATCATCATCCTGGCCAGGCACGGTGGCTCACGCCTGTAATCCCAGCACTTTGGGAGGCCAAGGCAGGTGGATCACTTGAGGTAAGGAGTTCAACACCAGCCTGGCCAACATGGTGAAACCCCGTGTCTACTAAAAATACAAAAAGTTAGCTGGGTGTGGTAGTGCATGCCTGTAATCCCAGCTACTCAGGAGGCTGAGGCAAGAGAATCGCTTGAACCCGGGAGGCAGAGGTTGCAGTGTGCCAAGATCACACCATTGCACTGCAGCCTGGGCAACAAGAGCGAAACTCCATCTAAAAAAAGAAAAAAGAAAAAAATCACCATCCTGGCACTGGAAGGGCTGAGCAGAAAGGCCTGTCCAGTGGTGGGAAAGCCCAAGGAAGCACCATGGAGGTGGGCGGTGCTGGAGACCAGAGAGACCAGGGTGTCCAGGGTCTCCTCGCCCTCCTCTGGGCCCTTGATCTCTCTATGACCTTGGCCAAGCCACCTTCCTTCTCTGGGACTCGGTTTTCCTCTCTAAAATGAGGGGGCTTAACAAAGTTAGTATTTCTCAAACCTTTTAACCAAAGTCCCAAACAAGCTCAGGAGAATGAATTTGTAAGCAATGTGTAAAATATCGCCTTTTATCTTAAAAGTTCATGAAAATATTGCAGTCTGAAGTATCTCAAAGCTTAAAGTACTTTAGGAAACACTGTGTATTAAGAATATGTGTGAGGCCAAGGCAGGAGGATCATCTGAGGCCAGAAGTTCAAAACCAGCCTGGGCAACATAGCTAGACCCCTTCTGTACAGAAAATTTAAAAATCAGCCTGCAATCGCTTGAGTCCAGGAGTTGGAGGCTCCAGTGAGCTATGTGTGAATTAACTTAAGAAATGGATACATAAACGATTCAAATTTTATACTTATTTAAAATCTTTAAAAATTGCATGTAATGGTATAACCATAATTAAAATTTCCTCTCCATCTTTTTAAAAATTATTTTTAGAACAGATAATGTATTCACATGGCTCAAAATTCTAAAGCATATCAAAAGCTCCTTAATTTATAATGAGGTTGTGTCCTAATAAACCCACCGTAAATTGAAAATATCTTAAGTTGAAATGCATTTAATCCACCTAACCTACTGAACATCATAGCCTAGCCTACCTTAAACGTTCTCAAAATGCATTAGCCTACAGTTGGGCAAAAATCATCAAAAAGCCTATTGTGTGTGTGTGTCAAAAATCAATCACACAAGCTGGGCGTGGTGGCTCATGTCTGTAATCCCAGCACTTTGGGAGGCTGAGATGGGTAGATCACCTGAGGTCAGGCATTCAAGACCAACGTGGCTAACATGGCAAAACCCCATCTCTACTGAAAATACAAAACTTAGCTGGGTGTGGTGGCAGGCGCCTGTAATCCCAGCTACTTGGGAGGCTGAAGCAGGAGAATCGCTTGAACCCAGGAGGTCCAGGTGGCAGTGAGCCAAGATCGCACCACTGCACTCCAGCCTGGGTGAC
>NC_045439.1:13730835-13765168 GCF_002776525.5 Piliocolobus tephrosceles | reverse complement strand
AAAAAAAAAAAAAAAAAAAAAAAAAAAAAAAAAAAAAAAAAAAAACCTCACACAAAGCGTATTTTATAATAAAGTGTTGAATATCTCATGTAACGTATTGAATACTGTACTGAAAGTAAAAAACAGGATGGTTGTATGGGCCCTGGAAGCATGGTTTCTACTGAATGTATATTGCTTTCACACCATCATGAAGTCAAAAAATCATAAATGGAAGCATCGTAACTCACAGACCAACTATATGTGATATACACACAGTGAGAAGTCTCCTGCCCACCCTGTCTCCTGACCACCCCTTTCCCCACACAGAAAGCATTCTGTTTCTGTTTCTTGTGTATCCTTTAAATTTGTTAATGTTTTAAAAATCATTTTTTAAATAAGCAAGAGTTTTGTCCCAAAGAGGAGCCAATGAAAAATTTTGAGCAGGGCCCAGACAGCTCAGGGCTGGACTCTAGGAAACTTTCTGAGACTGGAGGGTGGGCGTGCAGTTGAGCTCAGCCGTTGAAGCAGGTGACCCAGGCAGTGGTGGTGGGCGGGGCTTGGAGGAGGTGGGCGGGGCAGGCCAACCTCCTTGCCTCTGGTGGGTGGAGGCCATCCTAGCTCAGGTTCCACACCCTTGTCCACGCAGGTTCCTACTATCTGACCACCACCTACGGGGCCCTGGAGCACATCAAGAACTACGACAAGATCACGGTGACCCGGCAGCTAAGCGTGGAGGTGCAGGACTCCATCCATCGCTGGGAGCGCCGGCGTACGCTCAACAAGGCCCGGGCCTCCCGCTCCTCCGTGCAGGTGAGGCCTGGGACTGACAGTGGGAGGGGCCCGATGGGACCATGTCCCAGACACCATCCCTGCGGCCTAAGGAGCCGTGACATCGCCTGGCTGCTCCAGCCGCCCAGCCCTGCCTTAGGGGAGCAGTGAGACTCCCCACACCAGAGGAAGGGCCCCCAGCCCCTGCTGCCAGTGTGTGTCCAGGACTTGGGTGCGTCTAGAAACGTATCAGCAGGCATCCGTGTTCTCGCTGGGCAAGCAGGAAGGGTGTGGGAGGAATGAGACAACCCATAAGTCCTTAGGGCCTCCTACAACCCAGCACCCTGCAGGGGCTGGAGATGGGGACTTGTCATCTCAGTCCCTGCCTTTAAGGAGCCCACAGGCTGATCTGCAGCCTTGTCCCTTAGTCCCTGGACACATGCAGCAGCTGTCAAGGGTCTGCGTAACCCCCACCAACCCAGTGACCCACCCCTCCCCATATCTCTCTCTATACAGACTCAGTATTCAAACCAGTCCTGCCCCTCCCCAAGTCCATCACCCCACCCACCCCCCGGCTGTATCAAATCCAGCTGCCCCCAGTTCCCCAAACATGCCCAGCCCAGTTCACTGGCTGCTCAGCCTCTGCCCTCGCTGGTCAATCTCCCCTTCTTCACTGGCTGTCACTGCCCATCCTTTAAAACGACTCTATTTCTCCAACAGCCCCTCTTCCGATAAGCCTTCCCTGATACACACACACACACACACACACACACACACACACCCCGTTTCCCACAGGCTGGGTGGGGTGCCCTCCTCTGGGCTTCCTGCGGTCTCCCCCTTTACAGTGCATATCACATCCTATCATCCTCTGCATATAAAGCTGTCACCTCTGGGAGGGCACAGCCCATGGTTCACATGCCTCAGGGGCCCAAGCCCAAGGCCTGGGACAGAGCGGAACTGGGTGTCTAAAAAAAGGAGAGAGTTGGACCAGTGAGCCAGGCACATTCAGAGCTGGGAGCAGCTATGCAGACTCACTCCCCTGACACCCAGAGCACACCAGTCCTGAGCCCCACTCCTGGCTTTCAAGATGGTACATCTACAATAAGCAGAGCCCAGGCCTGGGAGGCAGGAGGCTTGAGTTCTGGCCCTGGCCCTGTACTAACTTGCTGTGTGACCCTCAGCAATCCCTGCCCCACTCTGGGACTCAGTTTTCCTGCCCAATGGCTAATCAATTTAATACCTGACTCTCTGGGGAGAAAACAAAAGCTCTGATTTTAGTTTCTGTCCGTTTCCATGGTGTGAGCCCTCCATGGCCAACTTCAACTTGGCATCACTGAATGTGGAGCTGGAAAGAAATGTGTGCGGTCGGCTCTCCCCGGTGGGTGTGAGCCAGCTCCAGCACACCTCTGTTCCCATCCCCTCCCAACACCCCGGCCTCCCACGGACTGTAGGGACACGGACGTTCTTGGTCCAAGCCTGGCCCAGGCATCCCGTACTTCCTGCTTCCACCTTAGGGGTTCCTGATGCTGAGTCAACGGACCACCCACTGTTGGGGAGACCGAAGCTTAAGGGGGGATCCTCAGCACCACATCTGGGATCTGGGGAGGGCACTACCCTCTGCCCCCTCCCAGTGCCTCCTCTGTACCCCATGCCTTGAGGGGTGGGCACCCTTCCCTGGGGAGGGAAGCCCAGAGCCGGACAGTCACCAGCAGGTGGATAGTGCCCTGGGAGGCCTAATGGAGGACAAGGAGCCCTAAGGCAGCCACTAAGACGGAGGGAGTGGGCGGGGCTTTTCCCCTCCTGGAAGAAATGGGTGGTCCCCGTGAAGCTCTTGACAGGAGCCCGGCCCCGCCTAAGCCCTAGCCACCAGTGGCCATCACGGTCTCCGCGGTGCCTGGATCCTCAGCTGCTTCCCGTGAAAGCCTGCTGTTCCCAAGCCGGCCACAAGGGGACAGCCCCGCGCGCAGCGTCCCTGCCTGCGGCCCTGAGCCCCGGGGAAGGCGAGGCCACTCCGGGCTGGAGCTTCCAGCGCCTGCTCACCCATTTCTGGTAGGCGGGCGCTATCCCCACTTTACAGCCGAGGCTCGAGGAACCAAGGCCACACAGGCAGTGGGAGCGGATTCAAAGCCCGGCAGGTGTGGGGCTGGGTCCCTAGGGGTGGAGGACGGCGGGTGGGCGCCCTGCTCGTGCTGTGAGTGCCCAGCCCCAGCCCGCAGGCGTCGCCTCCGCCTGCCTGCCCTGCTCATGCCGGGCCTTCCCCACCCGACTGCGCCCAGCCTCCTTCACCCGGTCCCCTCCCGCTTTACCAAGCCCTACCCCACGCAGCTCCTCAGAGCCCCAGGCTCCTGCAGCCCTACGAGGCTGGACTGTGCTGCACCCCCCCCGCACTGTGGGATGCCCGGGCGGGCTCGCGTCTCCCTTCTTGTCTGTGCTGCCCTCCGTGCCCAGCATTGAGCCTGCGGTGCAGGGAACTCACCTGGAGTGGGGGAGGGAATGAATGAGTGAATGCATGGTGGGGAGCCTGTGGACCAGCAGCCAGGGGGCGCGCTGGCTCCTTGTTGCAGGGACTCCGAGTCGCCTCTTCATTCATCTCCCAGAACGGTCGGCCCAGCTGGGAAGCCAGGCAGGGAAGCCTCTGCAGGCTCGCGGCAGAGACCGGAAAGGCGCAGGTGCCGGACTCACAGCCCGTTCGGCGCCCACCACCCACTATCCATCCAGGGAGGGGCCTGGGCCGACAGAGGGCACCTGGGGACACAGGGCCCCGCCGTGACCGCAGGCCCCGCGTGTCTCCGCAGGACTTCATCTGCGTGTCGTACCTGGAGCCCGAGCAGCAGGCGCGGACGCTGGCGTCGCGGGCGGACACCCCAGCCCAGGCGCTGTGCGCGCAGTGCGCGGAGAAGTTCGCAGTGGCTCGGCCGCAGGCGCACCGGCTGTTCGTGCTGGTGGACGGGCGCTGCTTCCAGCTGGCGGACGACGCGCTGCCGCACCGCATCAAGGGCTACCTGCTGCGCAGCGAGCCCAAGCGCGACTTCCATTTTGTCTACCGGCCCCTGGACGGTGGCGGCGGCGGCGGGAGCCCACCCTGCCTGGTGGTGCGGGAGCCCAACTTCCTGTGAGTCCCTCCCGGGGCGCCTTCCCTCACCCCCAGGCGCACATCTGGCTCTGCCTCTGGCTGCGCATTCCCGACAGCGATGTCCACGCAGCACAGGGACATGGGCCATTCCATGACGTGCCCAGGCCAACGTCGCAGGACAGTTGTGAAAATAACATGACGCGCGGCCAAGACCACTTCCTGAGGGCAAGTCATAGAGCACTGAGACACTGAGAGGCCATGTTCTTCATGAGACAGAAAGGGAAACTGAGACTCAGAGAGGAGAGAGGCGCTCCAGGCCGCTGCAGCCAACAAACCCGCGTCCTCTTCACACGCAGCTCCTTAGGCCATTCCCCATGAGTCCCCCACACCCACCCTATCCTCGGTCTTTGCAAAGACGGGCCCGAGCTTAGTTTCCCCAGGACTGGCCAAGGAAGGGGCACTGGCCACAGCTGCTCCCCGCGCCCCTCAGGGTGGACCCAGCATCTCAGGAGCACCTCAGGGTGTGGGTTAAGAGACAGGCCTCCACCCCTGCACCAGAGCCTGTCCTTAGCTCCCAGTGCCCCCAGACCCCGCAGGTCTGTGCCCCGCAAGAAGCAGCCAGACACACGCCGGGGCGCCAAGCAGGGCCAGCTCCATGGACCCATGGACAAGCCCAGCCCCGCCTCAGGGAAAACAGGGCCTTTCCCTACAGGACACGCCCCAGAGCTGTGGCAGATTGCAGGAGCCATCGTGTGGGGAGAATTTAATAAAAATCCCTTTTGAAAATGACATCTCCTTTTCTGAAGGGTCTGGAGCTCTGCACAGCCAGCCCTGCATTCATAGCCTCACCTCCTTCCCAGGTGGCTTCAGAAGACCCTCTCTTTGCCATGGGGATCCTGTCCTCTGCCAGAACCTGTGGCATACTCTTAGCCACCCTCAGCCCTTGGGACCCTGGGCCCTGTCTGCCCCTCAGCCTCCCACCATCCTTGGTTCCCATCATTCCCAGCTTAGGATCAGAACCTTCTGTCACCTCTCCCAGAGATGCCATTCCCTGTAGTCTTTGTCTGGTCAACTCCTATACATCCTCCTCCAGGAAGCCTTTTTTTTTTTTTTTTTTTTTTTGAGATGGGGTCTCGTCTCATTCTGCTGCCCTGGTGGGAGTACAGTGGTGTGATCAGAGCTCACTGCAGCCTCAACCTCCTGGGCTCAGGAGGTCCTCCCACCTCAGCCCCCCAAGTAGCTGGGACTACAGGTAGGTGCCACCCACACCTGGCTAATTTTTGGTATTTTTTGTAGAGACAGGGTTTCACCATGTTGGCCAGGCTGGTAGGAAGCCTTTCCTAATTTTCCAGGTTGGGCCAGACAGTCCTCCCATGGTCTGTCTGGCCCAACCATGCTCCCACAGCCCTCTGGACTTGGACTTGTCTGTCTCACAAGAGAGACCATCAAATTTTAACTATCTACCGATGCCTCTGCTTTCTTGTTTTGTTTTGTTTTGTTTTTAGACGGAGTCTCGCTCTGTAACCCAGGCTGGAGTGCAGTGGCGCGATCTTGCTCATTGCAAGCTCCGCCTCCCGGGTTCATGCCATTCTCCTGCCTCAGCCTCCCGAGTAGCTGGGACTACAGGCGCCCGCCACCACGCCTGGCTAATTTTTTGTATTTTCAGTAGAGACAGGGTTTCACTGTGTTAACCGGGATGGTCTCAATCTCCTGACCTCGTGATCCGCCCGCCTCAGCCTCCCAAAGCGCTGGGATTACAGGCTTGAGCCACTGCGCCCAGGTTCCTGTCTCTACTAAAAATACATTTTTTTTCCAGCGTCTTGCTCTATCACCCAAGCTGGAGTACTCACTGTGCTCTCAGCTCACTGTGCAACTTCTGCCTCCTGAGTTGAAGCAATTCTTGTGCCTCAGCTTCTTGAGTAACTGGGATTACAGGCACCTGCCACCACCCCTGGCTAATTTTGTATTTTTAGTAGAGACAGGGTTTTGCCATATTGGCTAAGCTGGTCTCAAACTCCTGACCGCAAGTGACCCGGCCGCCTTGGCCTCCCAAAGTGCTGGGATTACAGGCGTGCAGCACCACGCCCGGCTGAGGCCTCTGTTTTTGCCACCAGATTTGCACCATTTGTGTCTGTCCTCAGCATTGATTGGAAATAGGTATTCATGAGTGCTTTCCACATGTCAGCGCTTTGCTAGGCCCTGGGAACCTGCACAGAACTCATGCAGAGCCCCAGCCTGAGTGGTCCTGAGCTGGGCATCCAGGGAATGGCAACTGGAGTGGGCTGAGTTAAATTCCTGGGCACCAACCAGCTCACTCATCCAGTCAACAAACACCTGTTAGACTGGACCTGGGCCAGCACGATGGGAGCTGCAAGGGGTACTCCCAGATGCAGCCTGGTCCTGGAGGTTGGTGTCACCGATGTTGAGTAAAAGGCAAATACCCAGACGGCGAGGGCACCCAGCCATGATCCCAGATTGCCCCCACCACCCTCACCCCAGTCCCCGCCAGTGCAGACACCATTCTCTTCCTCTGCTTCCAAGCTCCCGTTGGTCCTGGGCTGGCCTAGGCAACACAGCCTCATGCCCCAGCTCTCAGGCCATCAGCACCCTGCCACTCGCTAGGCCCGTGCACTCTCACAGGTGCTGACAGATGCCCATACATTCTTCAAAACCCATCTTCAGGCTCATAAGCCTGGTGGGAAAGGTTAGGGGATTCTGTTTCCCCAGCCACCCTGTGGGCCAGGTATGGCCCAGGCTTGGGGTGGAGCTGGGGTTCAGAGGGTAACTGGGCACCTGCCCTGCTCTGGGTTCTGATGCCTGCTTCCCAGGAAGGGGACAGAGCTTGCCAGTGGCCTGGACTGAGGGAGCCGCTGTAAGAACATGTGTATGTGTGCCTGCGTGTGTGTGAATGTGTGTTTGCACGTGTGGGCCAGGCCCTCCGTTCTGAGGCCAATGCTGGCATCCACCTGTCAGGAGAGGCCAGCGAGCCCTCGTGAGCCCCCAGAGAGCAGGAGAGGGGTTACCTGGAGCACTTGCCGTCTGGATGCCTCTGCCCCCAGGGAGCTGTGACTGGGAAAATTGGGGGGCCTGACTCAAAGCCAGGAGACAACATAATGTGAGCTTCAGGAGTACCTGGCACTGGTTAGTGATTCCCCTGCTTCATTTTATTTAATCCACGAAACAGCCTCTTGGAGGGAGGTATTTATGGATGAAGCCATAAAGGCCCAAAGAAAGATGTATTGGTCTGTTAGGGTTGCCATAGCAAAGTGCCACAGAATGGGGAGCTTAACAGACACTCATTTTCTCACAGTTCTGAAGACTGGAAGTTCAAGACCAAGGTGTCGCAGGGTTGGTTTCTCCTGAGAGCTCCCTCCTGAGCTGGCAGAGGCCACCTTCTCTCAGCTCCCTCACTCAGTCTCCTCCCTGGTCACACATCCCTGGTGTCTCTTCTTATAAGGACATCAGTTGTATCAGATTAGGGCCCACCTGAATGGCCTTATTTAACTTTATTTATTTATTTATTCTTTTTTTGTTTCATTTTATTTTTTCCTGAGACAGAGTCTCGCTCTGTTGCCAGGCTGGAGTGCAGTGGCATGATCTCGGCTCACTGTAACCTTTGCCTCCCAGGTTCAAGCAATTCTCCTGCCTCAGCCTCCTGAGTAGCTGGGATTATAGGTGCCCAGCACCATGCCCAGCTGATTTTTATGCTTTTAGTAGAGACGGAGTTTCGCCATGTCGGCCGGGCTGGTCTTGGACTGCTGACCTTGTGATCCATTGCCTCGGCCTCCCAAAGTGCTGGGGTTATGGGCATGAGCCACCATGCCCGGCCTAACTTTCATCATCTCTTCAAAGGCTCTGTCTCCAAACGCAGTCACCTTCCCATCTTCTCAGTCACAGCTCCCTGGGGGCAGAGGCATCCAGGTGGAAAGTGCTCCAGGTAACCCCTCTCCTGCTCTCTGGGGCTTACAAGGGCTCCCTGGCCTCTCCTGACAGGTGGACCCCAGCATTAGCCTCAGGGCAGTCACACACACACACACGCATGCCCTGGGGTGCTGGGGATTAGGGCTGCAACATACACATTTTTGGAGGGACACTATTTAGTCTATAGCAGGGGGTGACTTGTCCTGCCCAGTTCATGCCAGCAAAATGAGTCTGACCCTAAACCTGCAGCTCTCTATCCTGCCCTCATGCCGCATCCCAAGTGATATATCTGAAGAAAACCAAAGTCGGACAAGCCTTGGCTGTCAAACCCCAGTTCTTGGGGACCCTGCCTGAGGCAGTGGCCTTTGTAATCTGACTGCCGGGCCCAGGATGCAACTGATGAGCCCAGACATCTCCGCAGCCCCAAGCAAGGGCTGAGGAGTCCACAGCTGGGCTTGTGTGTGTCCAAGGGTGACCTGGCCACAGGCCGTGATGTGTGGCAGGGTCTGTCTGTGTCTCCTCCCTGGCATTTGTCGCTCTCCCCATGGCCGGCTGGCTCCCTCCTTCCTGTGCTTTTACACTGCACAGCCTGTGGGTGGGACTGGGCCAGCAGTGCTGGGAGAAGCCACCCAGGGTTTTCACAGAGAGACCAGGCATGCCTGGCCCTGTGCCTCCCCATCCCCTTGGCCCTCCCATGATGGCTGGGCACAATGTCCTGCCTGCCATGAAATGTCCCAAACTGACACCGAAGAGGCCTGGCCTGGGATGGCCCACAACCCCTTAATGGGGTGTATTGCCTTCTCCCCAGGAATAAGCAAGTTTCTTCTGTCAGGGTCCAGACCCACAGGTGAGGTGGGTAGAGAGAAACAAACCCAGGGGCAGGGGACAGCCAGAGAAGCAGTGGGGGGGTCCCCTGGGTGCAGGGTAGACACCCCTTCCCTCACCCCACATACACTCACAGATGAGCCTGCCCGCCCCACTCAGCAGGCCCGAGGCCGTGTCTGCAAAGCCGGGCACACGTTTGTGAGCCTGGTTACCAGGAACCCGCTCAGCTGGCCGGGATCCAGGACTCAGACGCCTCCCGCTAAGAGGGATCATCAGGTGGAGGAGAGGGAGCAGCTGTGGCTGGCAGCAGGCCCTACCGTCACAGGAAGGTCACGTGGAGCAGGGCTTTGGAGAGAAAAGTGCCACCTCCCAGTGGCGGTTTTTCTCCTCCCCAGTTTGCTGGGAAATGCTGGCTTCCAGGAAAGCTGTACAGGAACCTCATCTTTGCAGTCCACGCAGCCCTAAGCCAGCAGGAAACTGCGATGTTTGACTTCAGGGTCAGAAAACCTACTCAGCAATACAGTGGAAAAAACGGAACTAGAGCCAGAAGACCTGGACTCCAGGCCAGCTGCAAGCCCTGTGCACGTCCTTAACGGCTTTGTGCCTCGGTTTCCCCATTCTTAAAATGAGAACGCATATTATATCCTAACCTTCCAGGCTAGTTGCAGGGATCCTCCGAGTTCCTGGGTGGGGGCAGGCGGGGGAAGTCGCAGATCCTCTTGAAATGGTAAATCAATTCAAGGCTAGCACATATGGGCACGGAGGGTTTCACTGCCAAAGCTGCACGGCTGAGGGGCAAGTGGAGCTGAAGTCAGGGTCTACACCCTGCCTTTGGGCCCATGTCCACTCAGAGGCAGGGACATCTTTTCCAAATCTGTGTGAAGGGATTTTATGGTCTAGAGTGAGTACAGGACTCAAATCTGGGGGTTGCTGAGCAACGGGGCTACTTTCAGTTCAGCGGGACCAGCAGAAGGCACAGCACTTTACGGGTCCTGCAGAATGGAGGCGTGTAACCAGCCTGGAGCAAGGAAAGAGGGCATCCTGGAGACGGGTGTCTGCACTAGGTCTTGGAAGATAAGAGGTTGGCCAGAGCAGACGGGAACCGAAGAACCCCTTCTAGACTATTTGAAGACAATTTTCCATGGGTCACTTGCATTTCTGCGTGTATAGTGAAAAGTCATTGGCAGCTTTTATTCCAGACTGTGTTTTTAAGATTACTTGAGTATCTCGGAAGATCCAGATAGTTTCTCCCTCCTGGGAAGACAGCAGATTTTTTTCTCCTGACGAGGATGATAAAATCATGCTTCTCACTTTGGAGAATAATGTCTCCTTCCAGGGCAAAACGTGGGCAGGAGTGCTGGCCACCTTCTCTAAATGATTGAGTTTCCCAAGCTTGAGATTTCTGAGCCGTGACACAGACCCACTGTGTGCTCAGCATCCACCCGGTTCACCTCTGTAACGCTCAGGGGACCTGACAGGTAGGAGTCGTCAAAACAAACATAAGGCTCGTGCACCCTGCTGCGCCGTGAGTCATAGAGTCCTTTGTCTTTGACACTGGAGTCTCATATCTGCCAGCACCTATGAGACTGCACAGGCTGCCTTGCTAGCCTGCAAGTGGGTAAAACCCCAGATTCCCGACAGTTCTTGACAATGAAGAAGGAAGACAGTGAAAAATCTTGGAAAAATTAATAAGACTATGAGGTATGCAGGGGAACCAGCCACTTCAAGATGGCTTAAACATAAAGCCTGAGACGAGAAGTGGGAGATGGGCCTGAGTGAACAGGTTGGACCAGGCCCTGAATGGTCTTGATTGGCAGCAGACGGAGTCTGGAAATCCTCCGCCCATAATTAGGAACCGGATTGGAGGGGCCAGGTTGAGGCAGGGGAGGCTCTGCTGAATCCTACCCTGGCAGTCTGGCCACGAGGGGAGGTATGAATGGGGTAAGGGCTGTGGGATGGGAGGCAGAGTTAAGTTTGGGAAATGTTGATCATGGAAAATCAGCAGAATGTGGTGGCCGACTGGAATGTGTGAAAAGAGAGAAAGGATCCTAGAGAAAACTTCCAGATTTCCGGCTTGGATGCTGTGATGGGGGCGGTGCTATCAGCTCAGCGAGCGGGGAATGCAGGCTGGAGGGCAAACAAAATGCATCAGCTTTGGGTGTGTGGAGTGTGAGGGGCACGCAGGACACCAAGTAGATGTGGGGTCAACAGGGGCCTCTGTCCCTGTTAAGGGTCAAATATTCTGCAGAGGGGAGGGCACTCCTGCCTCCAGGAAGTCCTTGCTTGTCTCATAGCAAGCACCCAGGCCCTACTTCCAGTCCTCCTGGCTGGCTTGGTGACCATCGCCCGTGAAAGGCTGCAGCCACCTCAGCTGACTTCATGACTTGTCCTCGGTGAAATGCAGTGACCAGTTCTCCTGGGGACAATGAAAACATACTACAAAGTTGTGGCCCCTAAACAGTTAAAAAATGCAATCTGCTGTGTCAAAAAGAGCTAAGAGACATGAAAAAAATTGATACAAGATGTGTGCTGCAGTGGTGCATGGCTATAATCCCAGCTACTTGGGAGTCTGAAACAGGAGGATCGCCTGAGCCCAGAAGTTCAAGACCAGCCTGGGCAACATAACAAGACCCTATCTCAATAATTAATAAATAAATAATGTTAAAGACTTGAAAGAATAACCTAAATTGGAATTAGGAAAACTGAGAACTTAGATAATAGAACTGAGGAAAAAATTAGAATCATTTCAGAAATAAAAACTGAGAAGGAACACAAGATCATAGAACCACAACTAAAAATGCATTATTTGGAAAAGAGGATTTTTTTCTTATTTTCTTATTTTTGTTTATTTTTTTTTTAAAGACAGGGTCTTGCTCCGTTGTCCACTGCAGCCTCCAACTCCTGGGCTCAATTGATCTTCCTGCCTTATCCTCCCAAGTAGCTCAGACTACAGGTGTGCACCACCGTGCTCAGCGAATTCCTTTCTTTCTTTTTTCTTTCTTTCTCTCTTTCTTCCTTCCTTTTTCTTCTTTTTCTTTCTTTTTTCTTTCTTTCCTTCTTTCTTTCTTTCTTCTTCTCTATCTCTCCCTCCCTCTCTCCCTCTTTTTTTCTCTACTTTCCTTCCTTCTTTTTTCTTTCATTCTTTTTTCTTTTTCTTTCTCTTTCTTTCTTCTCCTTTCTTTCTTTCCTTTTTCTTTTTCTCTGTCTCTCCCTCCCTCCCTCTCTCTCCCTCTTTTTTCTCTCTTTTCCCTTCCCCCTTCCTTCCTTCCCTCCCTCCCTCCCTCTATCACTCTCTCTCACTCTCTCTCTCTCTCTTTCTCTTTTCCTTTCTTTTTTTCTTTCTTTGACAGGTCTCACTATGTTGCCCAGACAGGTCTTGAACTCCTGGCCTCAAGTAATATACCTAATAGGAGGTGTGTAGCTGGGATCATAGACATGAGTCACCAAGATGGCTGATAAAATATTTTTCAATACAAAAGAAATAGGGCCAGGCACCTTGCAGTTTGGGAGGACGAGGCAGGCAAATCGCCTGAGGTTAGGAGTTTGAGACCAGCCTGGCCAACGTGACAAAGCCCGAGCATGGTGGTACATGTCTGTAATCCCATCTACTCAGGAGGCTGATGCGGTAGGATCACTTGAGCCTGGGAGGTGGAGGTTGCAGTGAGCCGAGATCGCACCACTGTACTCCAGCCTGGGCTGCAGAGTAAGACTCTGTCTCAAAAAAAAAAAAAAAAAAAAAGAAGAAGAAGAAGAAGAGGAGAAGGAAGAGGAGGAGGAAATGGAAGCCACATGTGATGGCGTTCGCTTGTAATCCTACTAGAAAGGTTGAGGGGGGAGGATCCCTTGAGCCCAGGAATTCGAGGTTGCAGTGAACTGTGATGGTGCCACTGCACTCCAGGCCTGGGTGACAGAATGACATCCTGTCTCTTTAATAAAAAAGAAGAAAAGAAAAGAAAAGAAAGAAGAGGAGACAAGTGGGAAGAAAGAGAGAAAGAGAAAGGAGGGAAGGAGGGAAGAAAGGAAGGAAGGAAAGAAGGGGCTGGGTGTGGTGGCTCATGCCTTTAATCCCAGCACTTTGGGAGGCCAAGGTGGGCGGATCACCCGAGGTCAGAAGTTCAGGACCAGCCTGGCCAACATGGTGAAACCCATCTTTACTAAAAAATACAAAAATTAGCCAAGTGTGGTGGCACGTGCCTGTAATCCCAGCTACTCGGGAGGCTGAGGCAGGAGAATCACTTGAACCCTGGAGGTGGAGGCTGCCATGAGTCAAGATCACGCCACTGCACTCCAGCCTGGGCAACAGAGTGAGACCCTGTCTCAAAAAAAAAAAAAAGAAAAAAAAGTAAGTAAGGGAGGGAGAGAGAAAGGGAAGGAAAAGAAAAGAAAGATACCAAAAACATAATCCATGAAGGAAAAAGTAAATTGGCCTTTATTAAAATTAAAAACTTCTGATCTGTAAAAGACACAGGGAAATGAAGAGACAAGCCACAAACTGAAAGAACATATTTGCAGAACACCTATCTGATAAAGGACTTGTATCCAAAGAATACAAAGAACTCTTAAACCTCAACAGTAAGAAAACAAACACCCAACTAAAAAATGAGCAAATTAATCTAGAATTAGATACCAGAAAAAAAAAAATTGGCATAAGATCACCCAAGAAAATGCGCAGAGGGCAGATAAGTATATGAAAAGATGCTCAATGTGACTTGTCATTAAGGAATTGCACATTAAAATGAGATATTACTACACACTTACGAGAATGGCCAAAATCCAAAAACCTGACACAAGCCGGTGAGGAGGCAGGGCATGAGGAACTTGCATTCGTTGCTGCTGGGAATACAGGACACTGCATCCGCTTTGGAAGGCACTTTGGCAATTTCTCACAGCGCTGAACAGTCTTACCATACGATCCATACAACTACATTGAAAACCTAAGTCCACACAATGGTTGAATCAAACATGGGATTTTTAGGGTAGTGAAACTATGAAAACATAATGGATATTGGACATTTTGCATTTGCCAAAATAGAACTTCATAGTTCAAAGAGTGAACCTTGATGTGTGCAGATTTTAAAATATCACTTAGGAAGTTAGAGGATCCCAAGATGGAACACAGACTACTACAATATAATCTAACTATATTATAAATGTATGAAACATCCCCACTGAAGGGAATGGGGGAAAGAAACTGCCCAAGTAATTTTGGGAATGAAGCTGTTAGAGTAAAGGCAAACAGAACTGTGTATAAGCATTGTACTCTGATAAAGTTGTTCCCCAGTGGGGAACAATTCTGATGTTGCCATGCATGGATACTAGGATCAAACAATTAATTAAACAGATGGTGGATGGTTGGTGTCACATGTTTATCTCTGATGGAGTGGGAGTTTACAGATACGAAAGGGCAGGAGGCTAGAATGATCCATGCAGTAATGAATTAGAGTTGGAGACATTAGTATGAACTCACATATGGTTTTACATAGAAATATTTATAGGTATGTGTACATATACACATGGATTAGTAAGCACATATATATTTCCTTGCTCTGTCAGCTGAGAGGACCTAGAAACAGCCATACCCCAGGACCAACAAACACACCTAGTACCCAGATCTTGGTTTATAACATAAATGTTGCAGTGAAAGGAACTAGGGCTCCTTGGAGAAATGGCTGATGCTAGGACTGGGGCAGGAAATATGTAAGATGAGCCTGAAGCATCCTGTAGTACAGACAGTTAAGGAAGTCCTCAAACAAAAACAAGAATACCTGTGTTGAAGGGGGTGCAGGGGAAATGTCAAATGGACACAGCGGCCAATTGAAAGAGCGCCCATTAGCCAAAGATGGAATAATTTGAGCAATAAAGTATTGAATTACAGCCGGGCGCGGTGGCTCAAGCCTGTAATCCCAGCACTTTGGGAGGCCGAGACGGGTGGATCACGAGGTCAGGAGATCGAGACCATCCTGGCGAACACGGTGAAACCCCGTCTCTACTAAAAAATACAAAAAACTAGCCAGGCGAAGGTGGCGGGCGCCTGTAGTCCCAGCTACTCGGGAGGCTGAGGCAGGAGAATGGTGTGAACCCGGGAGGCGGAGCTTGCAGTGAGCTGAGATCCGGCCACTGCACTCCAGCCTGGGCGGCAGAGCGAGACTCCGCGTCTCAAAAAAAAAAAAAAAAAAAAAAGTATTGAATTACAACTCAAAGTGCAAAATAAGTATCCATGAGTCCATACAGAATGGTGGCTTCATTTTGGACTTCCCAGCTTCCAGAACCATGAAAAATAAATTTCTGTTGTTTATAGGCTACCTGGCTTAAAGAAATTTTGTTATAACAACCTGAGCAGAACAATACAGAAATCGTTTGTTTGTTTTTTGTTTTTTGTTTTTGTTTTTGTTTTTTGAGACGGAGTCTCGCTCTGTCGCCCAGGGTAGAGGGCAGTGGTGCTATCTCGGCTCACTGCAACCTCTGCCTCCTGGGTTCAAGTGATTCTCCTGCCTCAGCCTCCCAAGTAGCTGGGACCACAGATGCGTACCACCACACCCGGCTAATTTTTGTATTTTTAGTAAAGATGGGGTTTCACCATGTTGGTCAGGCTGGTCTTGAACTCCTGACCTCAGGTGATCTGCCTGCCTTGGCCTCCCCAAAGTGCTGGGATTACAGATGTGAGCCACCACGCCCAGCCGAGAATATTATAGAGAATGGCTTAATACAAGGGATGGAGAGCCCATTTCTACTGGGGACCTATGAACTATATGAGGAGGGAAAAGGCCAAGGCATTGTGACTTATGGAACTGTCATGTATTTGAGAAATGCAACATAGCTGCTTTCAACTTTTAGAACCATGAACGTTCAAGCTTCTGTATTTATTAAACAAGTACACTCTCATTCTACGGGGGGCACAGAAAGAGAGAAGCAGGGTCATTATGGTAGTTAACAGTTCTAGAAGACAGAGGAACAAATTTTTTACTACCTATATCTTAAGGCCTTTCAAGGTTCTCCCGTTAGGAAATGCAAATCAAAACCACAATGTGATACCACCTTACTCCTGCAAGAATGGCTATAATAAAAAAATTTTAAAAAATGGATGTTGTTGTGGATGTGCTAAAAAAGGAACACTTCCACTGCTGGTGGGAATGTAAACGAATACAACCACTATGGAGAACAGTATTGAAGATTGCCTAAAGAACCAAAAGCAGCTCTACCATTTGATCCAGCAATCCCACTCCTGTTTATCTATCCAGAGGAGAAAAAGTCATGATACAAAAAAGATACTTGCACACGCATGTTTATAGCAGCACAATCCACAATTGAAAAACTATGGGGCCGGGTGCAATGGCTCATGCCTGTAATCCCAGCACTTTGGGAGGCAGAGGCAGGTGGATCACTTGAGGTCAGGAGTTCAAGACCAGCCTGGCCAATATGGCGAAACCCCATCTCTGCTAAAAATACAAAAATTAGCTGGGCATGGTGGCACATGCCTGTAATCCCAGCTACTTGGGAGGCTGAGGCGGGAGAATTGCTTGAACCCTGGAGGCAGACGTTGCAGTGAGCCAAGACTGTACCACTGCACTCCAGGCTGGCTGACAGAGTAAGACTGTCTCAAAAAAAAAAAAAAAAAAAAAGGAACCAGCCCAAATGCCTATCAATTAATGAGTGGATAAAGAAAATGTATATCTACTGTGGAATAGTACTTAGCCATAAAAAGGAACAAAATAATGGCATTCACAGCAACAGGATGGAATTGGAGACCATTATTCTAAGTGAAATAACTCAGGAATGGAAACCAAACATTGTATGTTCTCGCTTATAAGTGGGAGCTAAGCTATGAGGACACAAAGGCATAAGAATGATACACTGGAGTTTGGGGACTGGAGGGAAAGTGTGGGAGGGGGGTGAGGGATAAAAGACTACACAATGACTGGGTAGTGTACACTGCTTAGGTGATGAGTGTACCAAAATCTCAGAAAGCACCACTAAAGGTGGTAACCCAACACCACCTATTCCCCCAAAAGCTATTGAAATTAAAAATAAAATGCTGTGCATAATAAATACATATAATTTTTGTCAATTTTAAAATGAAATAAAATATCTTTTTTGCTTTTTTTTTTTTAAAAAAAGATTCTCCCTTTAAAAACTCTCCTTTTCAGTATTTGCTCTCCAGTTTGCCCACTGTTGAGCACTGGCAACAGCAAATTCAGGGTGTTTCTCGTACTTGTTACCTAAAACCTCAGAGCTCCCCCAGATGTGTAGGACGTTAAAAGTTCTTTATCCCAAAGTCATTTGATCAGCCATATGAGGCCCTCATTGAGAAAGGATAATCTGTACTGAAATGAAATGGGCCCATTAGAAACAAGAGTTTCACCCTTGAATTTGTCACAGACATAACCCTCTCTGCCAGTATCTCACCTTCCAGGCCATGACTGCAAATGTTAAAGGAGTCAATCATTGCTAAACAAGATAGGTACACCTAAAGACAGATGGTCAGAAGCGTCAGGGTGTGTTAGGGTTATTTTATTTTATTTTTTTGCTTTCTCCCTATCTACCTAAACAGCCATCTAGCTAACATGGCTTTTTTAAAGCAGCGTCATAGCACATAATTCCTCCATTCAAAGTGTACAATCACTCCTGTAATCCCAGCACTTTGGGAGGCCAAGGTGGGAGGCTCACTTGAGGCCAGGAGTTGAAGGCTGCAGTGAGCCATGATCGCACCACTACACTACAGCCTGGGTCACAGAGCGAGACTCTGTTTCAAAAAAAAAAAAAAAAGCATACAATTTGAGAACTTTTAGTGTGATCAAATTTGCCTAACCATCACCACCATCAGGTTTTTTTGTTTTTTGGGGGTTTTTTTTGAGACGCTCTTGTTACCCAGCCTGAAGTGCAATGGCATGATCTCAACTCACTGCAACCTCCACCTCCTGAGTTCAAGCAATTTCCAGCTAATTTTTTTTTTTTTTGAGACGGAATCTCGCTCTGTCGCCCAAGCTGGAGTGCAGTGGCCAGATCTCAGCTCACTGCAAGCTCCACCTCCCGGGTTCACGCCATTCTCCTGCCTCAGCCTCCCGAGTAGCTGGGACTACAGGCGCCCGCCACCTCGCCCGGCTAGTTTTTTGTACTTTTTAGTAGAGACGGGGTTTCACCACGTTAGCCAGGATGGTCTCGATCTCCTGACCTTGTGATCCGCCCGCCTCGGCCTCCCAAAGTGCTGGGATTACAGACTTGAGCCACCGTGCCCGGCCTTTTTTTTTTTTTTTTTAGACAGAGTCTCGCTGTCTTACCCACGCTGGAGTGCAGTGGCGCGATCTCGGCTCACTGCACCTCCGCTGCCTCCTGGGTTCACGTCATTCTCCTGCCTCAGCCTCCTGAGTAGCTGGGACTACAGGCGCCCTCCACCACACCCGGCTAATTTTTTCATATTTTTAGTAGAGATGGGGTTTCACCGTGTTTGCCAGGATGGTCTCAATCTCCTGACCTCATAATCTGCCCGCCTCGGCCTCCAAAGTGCTGGGATTACAGGCATGAGCCACCAGGCCCAGCCAGAAACAACTTTTGATGAGTGGGGAGGAGAAGGTGAGGAAGGTTGGAGGAAAGAAGGGTACTTTAACCTGTCCCTGGAGGGTCTGCAGAGGAGATGGGAAAGGCATTCCAGGGCAGGAGGAACAGCAAGGAGCAAAGGCACAGGAGGCTGCAGAGCCCAAGGAGTACAGAGGAGCAGAAAATAGCAGAGCAGTGGGAGGGGAGACTTGGAGTGATGAGGCTGGAAAAGACAATGACGGAGGAGGCCCCCGCTAGGAGGTGCAGGAGCATCAACCACAAAGTCAGGGTCGGAAGAGAATATTTGGGTTCTGTTATAAATCTTTATTTTTTAAGACTTGACCACTTGCAGAATTAAATACAAAAGCAATCAAAAATCATAATAATTTCTAAAACCAGTTTTCCATTTGGGGCTTGAGGCCCTCTTCAATAAAATCATTCTGAAGATTGAAAGAGGTTTTGGTTCAAATTTCTCAGAATAAAGACTCCTTTTGAGAGGGGCTACTTCAGAAGCCCCCATGAACTTCCTGCTCCTTAAAACTAACGGGCAAAACCAAAACAGAACAAAACAACACACCTCCTAGGAAGCAAATATGACCCTTCTCGATACAGAGCTTTCCCCACCCCAATTTGTAGTTTTTCAGAAGAGACTGGGGAAGTAGGTAACAGTGAGCAAGTCATCCCGTGAAGAAGGCCCTGGAGCGAGCCCTGGAGTGGGGGCTCCCCAGGAGGGCCCGGAGCAGCGGGGACTTCTCACTCCACCTCTCTGGTCTCTGATCAGGACACAATCAGTGGGGCACTCACACTTGGAAAAGCTTCCAGGAGGCAGCTCTTTAGTAGTGACCAAGGCACACGTGGTCCATGGACAATTTTATCCTGCGACAGACAGGAAGAAGAACTTGGTGAACCGTGTCAACGCTGAAGAAAGGCAGACAAACACAAACCCACATGCAGCAGGCAGGCAGTGAGGACAGGCCCGCCCAGCAGCTGTCACTAAGAACGCGGCTTCTGGACCCCACTGACAAATGGCTCTAGAGGAAAGCTGGAGGGAGCTCCTGGCAGAAGCGAAACTGCCCAGTTGCAGAAGAGGATGGCAGCCCCTTCTGCTTTCAGAATGACACCGACCTTCCAAGTGCCACTGCTGCATTAGTTACCTGTGAAGCGGATACGGCTTCTCACAAAGGTTGACCAGCACGTACAAATGTCTCAATGCATACTCGTACTGGGAGAAAACAAACAGGACGGAATGAAACATCCTCATCTCACCACACAATCCACTCCGCTTTTGCAGTTACAGAGGCAAAGCATCTTGGCCAGTGGCTCTTGCCCTACTTTGGTTCACGGATCCTTTCCCAACCTTTAGATAATCTGGTGATATTTATGGACTATCCCCCAGGAAAGAGGCACACATGCCAGGGTTTGCAAGCAAGTGGAGGGGCTGGCGGGACGCTGCACTCTCAAATCTGAGGGCAGGACTCCCGACAGGGAACTCCCGATGGCTCTGCTCCCGGCCATGGCCTGGGATCTCCCCGCAAAGTCTGCCTTTTGATTCTGGGAACCTTATTCTGGGAGGGACACGCCAGCGAGGGAGATGGATGGTGCATGAAAGCCACACTGGATCACACCAGGGAAGAGGGAAGCAGCGGGGATGTTTATCTTGAAACAAACTTCAGGGGAACCCAGAACTCTATGAGAACAAAGGAAGAGGTTCACTGTGCATGACTCCAAAGGTCAAAAAAACCCAGACTGGGCAGGGCACGGTGGCTCATGCTTGTAATCCCAGCACTTTGGGAGACCGAGGTAAGTGGATCGCCTGAGGTCAGAAGTTCTAAGGCCAGCCTGGACAACATGGTGAAACCCCATCTCTACTAAACATACAAAAATTAGCCAGGCGTGGTGGTGCGTGCCTGTAATCCCAGCTACTCGGGAGGCTGAGGCAGGAGAATCACTTGAACCCAGGAGGCAGAGGTTGCAGTGAGCTGAGATCATGCCACTGCACTCCAGCCTCAGCAAAAAGAGCAAAACTGCATCTTAAAAAAAAAAGAAAAACAAACGAAGACTGGAGGGGTAAAGTCGAGCTACCTCAACTCTGCCCCAGTGTGAAAGCAGCCAGGGACAACAGGGAACCGAGCAGGATGTGGCTATGTTCCAATAAAAAACATTTTTTTTGGAGACAGAGTTTCACTCTGTCGCGAAGGCTACAGTATAGTGGCACAATCTCGGCTCACTGCAACCTCCACCTCCCTAGTTCAAGTGATTCTCCTGCCTCAGCCTCCAGAGTAGCTGGGATTACCGGTGTGCACCACCACGTCTGGCTAATTTTTGTATATTTAGTAGAGACGAGGTCTTACCATGTTGGTCAGGCTGGTCTGGAACTCCTGACTTCAGATGATCCACCCACCTTGGCCTTTCAACGTGCTGGGATTACAGACACCAGCCACCACACCCGGCCCCAATAAAACTTTATTTACAAAAACAGGTTATGAGGGAGAAACAGGCCTGTAGGCCAGTTTGCCAACCTTTCTCTAGAAGGATTGAAGCACCACATGCTACTGACCAGGAGGCTTTTCAGCTGCCTTCTAATTCTACATCTGCAGAAACTCAGCACTTCTCCTCCACGGGCCACACCTGACCTCAACTGTCTTGGGAAGAGGTCAGAACAGACCCAGAAGGCAGATGTGTGTGGCTGGCGTGAGGGGCAGAGGCGAGGATGGGGATTGGCAGGGACAGCAGAAGTGTGAAGAGAAGTAACTGTTTTTCAAACTAGAAGTGAGAGCTGTCATCTGTCATCTATGGCTCTGGTAAACTCTCCTGCCACTGGGACGAGAGGAGTGTTCTGGGGCCAAGATTTAAAATCAGTGAATTTGGACAACCTTCGTCCTCTCTGAAATGAGCCCCCTGTTTCTCAGCCTGGATGGAACCTTCTATAAAGTCCATCCAATGTGACTGCTGGGGGACAATCTGAATTCAGCTTCTGGATTCCAGACGTGGGGAGAGCCCCGCTGGCTCACCGTGGGGGAGTGCCAGTTGAAGCAGTGGGTCCGGAAGTGCAGCAGGGCCTCTGGGTAGCAGCTGTGCCCTGTGAGCGGGGCTCTCTCGGACAGGAGCTGCTCCACCTCAGCCTCGGACGCTGCCAGCAAGGAGACGATCTTGCGCACTGACTTCTCAATGAGGTGCCTGGCCTGGGGAGAAATGCGGCCTGTCAAAATGTGCCTCCCTGAACACGGTCTCTCGGGGACCAAGGAACAGTGGAGAAGTGCATTCAAAGGCTTCTCCACACAGCCCTCAGCCTCCCGCAGGTTCGAGGAAATAACAATCAATGCGTTCCAAGAAAGGTGGAAGTTGTCTGTGCCCACTTCTGCGACGGCCAGAAAGACCTGCCTCTTGGGGATCTTCCAGCATGACGCAAACATTTGTATCAAAAAACCACCACCGCAGCCGGGCGCGGTGGCTGACGCCTGTAATCCCAGCACTTTGGGAGGCCGAGGTGGGCGGATCACGAGGTCAGGGGATCGAGACCATCCTGGCTAACACGGTGAAACCCCATCTCTACTAAAAATACAAAAAAATTAGCCAGGCGTGGTGGCGGGCGCCTGTAGTCCCAGCTATTCAGGAGGCTGAGGCAGGAGAATGGTGTGAACCCGGGAGGTGGAGCTTGCAGTGAGCTGAGATCACACCACTTCACTCCAGCCTGGGTGACAGAGCGAGACTCCATCTCAAAAAAAAAAAACAACCATTGCTGTGGAGACAGGAGGTTGCAGAACCCGTGCCCCAAAATAGACACTGTGCCGTGAGGGTGCTGTGTTCATGGGTACCTCTGCCCACTCAGGAAACTAGCGAAAGTTTACACAGTGGGGCACAGAGGGACTCTGTTTTCTTTCCAGATGATGAAAAACAGCATCATAAAGAAGAAAGTGCTTCTACACTACCCTCACTCTGGCCAGGCACAGTGGCTCACGCCTGTACTCCCAGCACTTCAGGAGGCTGAGGCAGGAGGATCACTTGAGGCCAGCAGTTCCAGACCAGCCTGGGCAACACAGCGAGACCCTGCCTCTATTAAAATAAAAATCAAAAAAACTAAAAAAAAAAAACACCCTTCACTCTACAGGCAAGCTCTGTCCTACCCGCTCTCCAGCCAGGGTTGGTTTGCTTCATATCTGAATTCCACAAAGACCCTCCACCCACTGTGTGTCAGACCAGCAGTTCTCCCGGCGTGGTCCAGAACCAGACTCCCCAAGAGCTCTGAGGCTCCGGAAGGTCTCCCTTCCTCAACTCTGTATCTTTACAAGGCTGGATTTTCTTCTTACACTTCAGCCAAAAGAGCAGCGCCCAACAGCGAAAGCAGAAGCCAGTTCAAGGATCCAGCTGTCTTCTAGTAATGCCGGACACAAAAGAGATCCCACACAAATGGAAAGCAATGCCACTCTTCTCACCAAAGTGGTTTTTGTTTTGGAAAATGGTTATTTTTCATAGAAAAATATTAATGCAGAATGTTATTTGTTACAAATACTGTGATTCATAAATGAGTTAAATATTTTTAAATCTTAGTTTTAATTTTTTCATAATAATCTTTTACTTTACATAAAAGTGTAATTATGCAATAGTTAAATGGTCTTAGAAATAGTTTTCTAATTGGCAGCAGATACCAAAGAAGTCCTATATGATTTACACAGTTGTTTAAGCAAACATAAGAAAACTCTTGAGCCGGGTGTGGTGGCTCATGCCTGTAATCCCAGCACTTTGGGAGGCTGACGCAGGTGGATCACCTGAGGCCAGGAGTTTGAGACCAGCCTGGCCAACATGGTAAAACCCCATCTCTACTAAACATACAAAAGTTATCTGGGCGTGGTGGGGGTGCCTGTAATCCCAGCTACTGGGAAGGCTGAGGCAGGAGAATCGCTTGAACCCAGGAGGCAGAGGTTGCAGTGAGCTGAGATAGCACCACTGCACTCCAGCCTGGGCAGCACAAGCAGAACTCCATCTCAAAAAAAAAACCAACAAAAAAAACAAAACCTCTGGTTCAGTTTCTGTGAACCATCAAAAATGTCCTTTCATCTCATCCTAATTTAATGCAATACATATCAATAGACATAACCCACCATGAACAAAAGCCCTTTGGGATGAATAATTTAAAGAATATAAAGGGGTCTGGCCGGGTGAGTGGCCCACTTCTGTAATCCCAGTACTTTCGGGGCCCAGGTGGGAGGATCACTTGAGCTCGGGAGTTTAAGACCAGCCTGGGCAACACAGGGAGACCCCAGCTCTATAAAAAAAAAAAAATACATAAAGAGGCCTAAGAATGAAAAGTCTGAGAACTACTGTGCTACACTGCGTTTGACAGCAAAACTAAAAATATGTCCTGGTTAATACAGCTGTCACACACAGGGTACCAATTTTGGGGATAATTAGATATACGCACTTAAAACAAACCACACTGATTAAAAAAAAAGAATCTTGCCTAGATGGGTGGATCACCTGAGGTCAGGAGTTCGAGACCAGCCTGACCAACATGGTGAAACCTCGTCTCTACTAAAAATACAAAAATTAGCTGGGCGTGGTGGCACATGCCTGTAATCCCAGCTACTCGGGAGGCTGAGGCAGGGGAATCACTTAAACCCAGGAGGCGGAGGTTGCAGTGAGCCGAGATCACACCACTGCACTCCAGCCTGGTGACAGAGCAAGACTCTGTCTCAAAAAAAAAAAAAAAAATCTTGCCTAGAAAACTCGGGCCATATTTCAGCACATCCGTCACTGTGCTGTGCTGACAATGGGGACAAGAGTGAACAGAGCTGGCTTTGTGGGAAGGGCCAGGCAGCCCTCTGCCCAGCATTCCAGTGAGCGCACAGCTGTCATTTACACAGCAATTCTGCCAACTCCAAACACACTGATGAGCTACTGAAAACAGACTCAGTGATTGGAAAGGACGGCATATTAGAAAGAATTTTAGGCAGGACTATGTTTTTCTGAGAATAGCAGAAATTTTTAGAAAGAATTTTAGGCATGACTATGGTTTTCTGAGAATAGCAGAAATTTTTGTGGATTGGAATTTTGTTTGTTTGTTTAAGAGAAAGGGTTTTACTGGTTGCCCAAGCTGACCAGACTCAAGGAATCCTCCTGCTTCAGCCCCCTCAGAAGCTGGGACTAGAGGCACATGCCACTGTAACTGGCTCTGGATTTTTAAAATGAATATGATTAGCTAATAACTTAATAAGCAACAAAATAAAAATATCCTCTAAGCAACAAGGTATAAAACAGGGAAACACCCATGTACATGGCTTCTTGGCACGATACAGGGGAGACGGCCCCCATTCCACTGCTCCCTACTGCCGAAGAGGTCAAGGTTACTCATGAAGGTGGGAGGCAACCACGGCTCCGCCTACCCGCTTCCGTTACATGGAGGACGGAGGCTGGCTTCCGTCCCCACACACTCCTGCATGGCAGGGAGAACGGTCAGGAGGCAGGGCTGAGCTCATGCATGCTGCCCACCAGGGCTGGGGACAGCACCTGGGCACTGCTCCTTTCACCCTTACTCACATCCAGATGCCGCTGGATCTCCTCCGTGAGCTGCCTGGACTCCTCCAGACCATTGGTGTTCATCAGTTTCCTCTTCATGATCGTGAGGGGCACGTCAGGGCTGGGGGTGAGGTCAAGGTGTGTGACTGGAGGCAGGGAGAGAGGAGAACTGGCTTTGTGCTTCATACCCTGAAACTGCATCACTTTCATGGTGGAGATCGTCTGGGGAGAGAGACAGCAAGACAGAGCGAGAGAGAAAGCAAGAGAGAGCGAGAGAGAGACAGGGAGAGAGAGAGCTGGTTTGAGTGGGAGGAGCAGATGTGCCCAACGTACCCCAAGTCCGGCCTCTCCATCAGAGGCTTACATTTACTCCTCATGCTTTCAGGACCACAGGGCCACAACTGCAGCCTGAAAAGACGTGGTCACCCCAGCAGTATGCAGGCAATGCAAGGGAACCCCTGAAATCTACTAGCGAGTGACTCAAAATGCCTGACATCCTTTGCAGCAGAACTGCTATTCTTTCACCAGACAGCTCTGGTCCAAGCTCTGCCTGTGGATCAGCAGTGCCTTTCAGATGTAAAAAGAACAGCAGTTCTGCTGCAAAGGATTCCAGGCAAAGAATGTCACCTGCAAAGGATGCTGCCTATCCAGGCGGGTGACCTGTATATGCTCAACCACTCGCACTCACCTGTAAATCCCTAAGGGCCAGTAGTGGGAAGGTACAAAGCATCTGCCCAGGTTAGAGCTGAAGTCTGGGTCCACTGGGAAGGGCAGAGCTAAGGTCACAGAGAGGCCAGGCTGATGCTTGGCATCAAGAGTTAGCAAATGGGCAGAGCGGCCAGGCTCAATTTGGCTGCAGTGGTCACTACAGACTGGCTCCCAATCAGAAGGGAAAATGCTGCAAGCGTTCTGTTCCTAAAGCAAGCAACAATAATCTAAAGACAGTTCTAAAATCAACAATACCACACACACAAATCTACACAAAAACAGAGTTTGGAGAAGATCCACCACAACCCCTCAACCAAGATCAGAAATGGCCAATGCTGAGGATACTGTGACGAGAATGGAAAGCCCAGGGCAGAGCCCCCACATGGCCAGGGCTATGCCACCACTGACCCTGCCTTCTCTGGGTCACCTTTCCCTGGCCTTCCCTCTGCTCCAACTCTCTCCTACGCTGGCTCAAAAGCCTGACCAGGTCATGGTGCCCTGGGTGCAGGTCTCATGTCCCCCAGCCCACGCTCTACTGAAGGGCTAACGATGGCTGGATTTACTGAGTCCAGCTTCTTCTAGAAGGCCAATGCTTGCGCCCAAGGAACAGATCTCAGCTGGCGAGCTCTCCACTGGGGGTGGGCTGCTTGGGGAATGGTGTTTGGGCATATGAACAACTGGGAGGTCCTGCACAACTGTTAGGGTGTTTGCACATACCAAACGTTAGCCCCTGCAGCTTCACTTAGGGTCCAAGCTTTTAGCAGCCACCTGCCGCAACACCATTTAACCACAGAGGTCCCTTCTGGACATATTTGGAGGAGAATAAAATGTCTCCAATTTATAGCCAAAGGGTAAAGGGAACAACCTGCAGCTTGCAAAGCAGCAGGACTCCAGAAAACCCAAGGTGCAGAGTGGCTGTGGGACCACCTACAGGCCGTAGAGCAGCAGCTTTCGAGTCAGTGATCTCTTGCTGCACACTAGGCCTGTGTTTAGCGTAAGGAACGCACAGCCCTCTTTCATGCTCCTAGCTACCTTGTGCACTTGGGTTTTGACCAATGAGGAAACAAATTCAGAGAAGTGAAATCACTTGCCCAAAGCCTCACAACTCTGCAAGTTTGAACCTAGCAAGGTCTGATTCCAAAGCCCACAGGTCCCCAGGATGGAGTGGCTGTGAGAGGCAGAGGTATCCCCTGCCTCATCCATTCCTCACCCAGATCCCGTGTCTCTTTAGCAAGAGATCAATATGCCAGGCAAGTCCACCTAGGACCCAAGGTAACAGAGGGCCGGCACGCAAGGCTCCCGACTCACTTTGTTTCCGTACTGCATGACGTGGCTGGTGTTGGTGTGTGATTTCACCAGGTGGTACTGCTTGTGCAGGGTCTCTTTAGTCAGATCTTCCTGCAAAACATGAGACCATTAAAGACCTTTGACAGTCAGAGTCTGATGGTTAAACCCCAGCTGAACCGCCAGCCCCCGAAGGGCTCACCACGTCCGAGTCTTCCATCCAGTTGACGCTGTACCAGTCCCCCAGGTACGTGGACCTCTTCTCATCATAGTAACAGGCGTAGGACGACTCTCTGGGGTTGGCGGCAGTAGTTGCATAAACTACGAGGAATTAAAGATGATCTTTTAGTCGCATTTTATTCCTGCCTTGGATTACGCTTGAAGCCTGAGTCCTTCTTTCTCCCCTAGTGAAATCGAAACATGCTACATGCTACTTATGATCAGCACAGGAGGGCAGGGACATGTAACCAGACCCAGCCCTGTGCATTCCATGACAATAACTCATCTCAAATTAAATGCGGAAGAAAGAGGAGCCAGCTGATAGAGGTTTTTTGCAGCTTGGCAAATTGGCATGCTTAGGACACTATGCTATTCTGGAAGAATGCTGACATTTCCACAGCATGGGAAACTTAAAGAATATGGGCTTACTTTGGTTTCCAGAGAGATCTGACATTTATTGAAGAAACATCTAGATTAACTGAACCTATGCAAAAGCTACCACTTACTAGCTCTCTACCATGGGCTTAGAATTGTGCTGGACAAATGCTAGTGTTTAAAATACGAATCTCCCAACAGACACGTACTATCTTTATCCCCATTTTACAGATGGGGATAATTGAGGATCAAAGAGGGCCAGTCACCTGCTTGAGGTCAGAGAGCAACCAACACATTGCAAAGGATGGAGGCTGGTCCAAAGCCCATGTAGTTTTAGCTTCAGTAGTTTTACTAGAACCTGGAAGAGCACTGTGAGGCTCACATACAGATTCTTTATTCCCTGACTACCAATTCTTCAAGAGCAGAGGAAGCCCAGAGCTACCTGCAGGTATCTCCCCATGTTTATGGCCCAGGCTGCCCTCAGCAGCCCCTGCTTATGCAGAATGCTCGGTTCCATGTCAGCGACATTTGAGCAACCTGCTTGCCAGCCCAGGTCGAGGCCGGCACCCCAACCACCTACCATTGATGTTATCCGGCAGGTGGTTCATCATGGACCCAGACTCACAGGCTTCAATGTAGAACACCATCTGTGAGGCAGACGGGGCAGGTGAGCTCACCCCAGCCGGGTACAGGCCTCCAGCCACGCTACTGGAGCTCTGCCCACTCCCTCTACCCATTCCTAACAAGTCCTCCAGGCTTGCTTCTGGGAGACATTATTGGTGTAAAGAGGCTGCTGCCAGAAGCTATGGAAGCTGCTGCCACACAAACTTATTCATTGCTAATGGAATAAAATCATCTATTAGCTGAAACAATGCAGAGAAAACAGAGCCATGTGATGCTAAGGAAAACGGTTCCACCATCCAGTGCAGGGAGGAGTTTCAAAGACCAAACAGCCTAGCAGGCCATCTTTCTGCGTTACTGTCACATATCACCCAACCTATGCAGGGTTTTTTTTGTTTGTTTGTTTGTTTTTTTGGGTAGAGACGCAGTCTCACTATGTTGCCCAGGCTGGTCTTAAACTCCTGGCCTCAAGTGATCTTCCTGCCTCGGCCTCCTAAGGTGCTGGGACTATAGGAGTGAGCCACCGCATCCAGCCAAAAACTCTGGCCCTACACAGTTTCCATAAAGGGTGGTATAAGGATGAGAAAGGCTCAAAGTGAGAATAAGATAATGGCATTTTCTCCCCAACTGCCCAAAATTGAGGACAGTCTTAGGAATAGAAGTCTGCAAAGTGTGGGCCGAAGACCAGCAGCAGCAGGATCACACGGAAACACAAGGCAAATTCTCAGGCCCCCTCCCCAGACCTACTGGGTCAAACTCTGGGGGCGAAGCCCACACTATTTTAACAAGCTCTCCAGTGATTCCAATCTAATAGCTAAAGCTGAAAGGCTCATCCTGGGAAACCAGTGGTTGGAAGGATCCCCTTTCTAGAAAACACAGCACCCACAGTTGGAGGACGGTCACGGGACTGCGGGCTCTGCACCCACGGCTTTCCCCACAGCCCTCCCCACAACGCCGCCCCAAGGGCTGAATTACCTTTCGGTACATTTTGTGTTTGTACATGTAATGGATGGTCTCATTCAGGTCCTTTACATGAAGCTGAAAGGTGAGAATATTGATTCAGACCAACACATCAAGAGAAACTATTCGCTGGATAACTCACTACTAAAGTTCTGATGATGCTTCATAAACTCTTTTCTACCAACCCTTAGAAGTAATCATGGGGAAGAACATAATCCCAGAACGTCATCACGTGTTTTATGCCCACGCTTAAAAAGGGGAAGAGGATGTATCTCTTCACCCATTACTTTGTCCAGAGCTTTTGGTCTATTCTGAGGTCTAGTGCGATACACCCATGTCCTGAGACAGCTACTGAAGCTGCGATATGAACAGAAATGCAGGGAAAACCGTCTGGAAGAGATGCCCTTGGATAGATTTCAAGCTGCTAAACCTGTCCCCCACTCCCACCCACCACACGTACAAACCAACCCTGGTAGGACACTAGAAAATACACGCTATGGGTTTGATCTCAACACCTTGCTTTTCTGTTCTGCTAGTGTGTCCCTAAAATGTCAAGAAAACTCACATCTTCATTGGGAAAAACCAGTATTCCAGTAGATCCATGGTCGGTGAAGTAAACGAACACGTGATCCTGGGGGCCGCTGCCAAGAAAGAATCAGAGGTCAATCATTTCCTTTTTCTGTTTTTACTTCTATTTCTCTGAAAAGCTGCCCTAATCAAAAAATTAAGAAGTTTGGGGAGTAGAGTTGCCCAACCAGGCTTGAAGATGAACATAAGGGCCCAGTGTCCGGCCTGTCCCTTCCACTCCCCTTAGTGTGATTCTGAACCACAGTATAGATCCTAGAGCCTCCAAATCCTGAAGTATGGCTGGAAAGGAGGAGGGGCCTTTCCTGGACAACCGATCACACAGACCTGGTGTGAGGCGGTCAGTGGGGTCCTCTGGCATTTGGGTCTCATCCCAGGCAGCCACACTCTCTAACCAGATCTCCCCAGCATGAGTTCAGCACAGGTCGGCAGCCTCCCGCTCCAGGCCTCCTGCAGCCCACACAGTTTGGATGACCACCTGCCTGCCTCACCAGGGCTTCCCCTTCACAGACGGCGCTGCTTCGAAGTGGCAGAGATGTAATAACTTACATGAAGCCAATTTGGTTCACCCTCACAGATGTCCTTTTTTTTTTTTTTTTTTGAGATAGAGTCTCGCCCTGTCGCCCATCGCCCAGGCTAGAATGCAGTGGCGTGATCTCAGCTCACTGTAACCTCCGCCTCCCAGATTAAAGCAATTCTCCTGCCTCAGCCTCCCGAGTAGCTGGGATCATAGGCACGCGCCACCACGTCTGGCTAATTTTTTGTATCTTTAGTAGCGACGGGGTTTCACCATGTTGGCCAGGGTGGTCTCAAACTCCTGACCTCGTGATCTGCCCACCTCAGCCTCCCAAAGTGTGTGTGGTTTTTTTTTGTTTGTTTTTGTTTTTTTTTTTTTGAGACAGAGTCTCACTCTGTTGCTCAGGCTGGATTGCGCAGGCTGGAGTGCAGTAGCACAATCTTGCCTCACTGCAACCTCCACCTTCTGGATTCAAGCGATTCTCCTGCCTCAGCCACCAGAGTAGCTGGGACTACAGGCACATGCCACCACGCCTGGCTAATTTTTGTACTTTCAGTAGAGACGGGGTTTCACCATGTTGACCAGGCTGGTCTTCAACTCCTGATTTCAAGTGATCCGCCCACCTTGGCCTCCCAAAGTGCTGGGGTTACAGGCTGAGCCACCGCACCAGGCCTCTGCACTAATTCACACGAGCTTACTTGTGCCCAGGTCTCCCTTCCAGCCTAAAAGAAACATGCTACTGGAATCTCTGGTATCACATAAAAATGCCACATGAACAATTACTAAACAGTAAGACATCTCTAGCCCACAGTCAGCAGGGTAAGCACTGGGGTTCGTCTTCCCCAATATGAAAGTCAGCCATGCATTTACAAATGTGCCTCTCCCCGCTGGGCTGATCTGTGATCAGAGCACAGGGCTGGTGGTCCTGCAATCTGGCCACAGGGATTCAAACCTGCCTCAGGGGCTCCACAGGCAGTGGGACATCCCTGTGCTACAATCCCCAGACAACAAGGAACGAGGAGTTTAAGTGACAGGAACGTTGTATTAATCATGAGGGGCCCTGGATCACAAGGTGAATTTAGTACAGAAATGGGCTGCCAAGAGAAGCCATGAGACAACAGCCCTAAGCACCTGTCCTAAATCAGAACAAAACTCTCCACTCTGTAATTTCTCACAGGTAAACAGGCTAGGATCACAGAACAACACCTGTTTCCATTCTCTATACTGGGGTCCCAGGCCATTGAGAGAAGTGTAGTATCTGTAAACAGACATTACCTCTTCAGGACTTTCCCGGATCCGACGCCCTTCACTGCTTCTGCATCGCCTCTCAACACAGCAAGGAAATTTTGTGGGGTAACATCCTACAAAGAATTAGGAGCCACAATCAGATGCAGCTGTCGCTCCAACCCAGAGCGTTGGCTGAGTCTGCAGCCAACCCACGCCACCAGCCTACACATTCCAAGGCTCATGGCTTAAGAGCAAACACTTTTGGCCAAGTGTGGTGGCTTATGCCTGTAATCCTAGCACTTTAGGAGGCCGAGGCGGGCGGATCACTTGAGGTCAGGAGTTCAAGGCTAGCCTGGCCAACACAGTGAAACCCCACCTCTACTGAAAGTAGAAAAATTAGCCAGGCATCATGGCACCCGCCTATAATCCCAGCTACTATGGAGTGTGAGGCAGGAAAATCACTTGAACCAGGGAAGCAGAGGTTGCAGTGATCTAAGATTGTGCCACTGTACTCCAGCCTGGGCAACAGTGCAAGACTCCATCTCAAACAACCAAACACTATACAGAAACAATTTCATTAAATAGGATCATTTTTCTTACCTGTATGATATGTTAAATTTAATTGTATTTGACTTTAAAAGAAAAATAAAATAAAATATGAAACTGAAAGAATTGTTAAACATCAGATAAAAGTTTCTTATCAAAAAGATAACTAATTCCTAAAAGATCCAACATTTAAAACAGACTATGAAAACCAGGAGAATGAAGGCATACGGTGATTTTAAAAATATGTCCATTGAGACAGTCTCAATCAACTAGGAGGAACAGAAAAGTTTCTGGAAGTAATATACTATTATATCTATAATACACTATGTAATATAATAAACCATATAATAATAATAAATGAAAAACTATCTCAGCAAAAATCCTGAGATACTTTGCACCAAGCCTGGTACGGAGAAAACTGATTTTTATAAAAGAGCACAGGTAATGTATAATCAGATTAATGGTGATATCTCAAGAAAGGTTAATATGGAAGAAACTACACGGTCAGGCCTAAAGTATGACGGTAACTATCAGTAGATTGCAACTTATTCTAAACATTTTCTTTTCCTCTGCTTTCTTTCAAAACTCTCATAATTTACTCCTCAGGCACAAATCCTAATACAAATGTGAAACCCTGACCAGAAGCCAGTCTAGGGAGGTTCTGATTCTAGAAACAGAAAAAAGAGCGAAAAATCATCACTAAAATGAAAACTAAACCTGCTGGCTCCACCCCCGGCAGCCACTCACCTCTCCGGTGTAGTCCTTTGGGACACCCTGATAGACATCCGTGCCATTGGGCCTGTTGATCACAATTCCTGGAGTGGGATTACTGAAAATTAAAGGACACAATTGAAACAAAATGTGGCATGCCTCCGAAATCTCTCTCTTCAAACACACGCATGTTATGTGAAAAAATAGGAAACATCTATGTTTGTCAAAGATGCAACTTATGGCCTGCACAGTGGTCAACGTGTAAGTGGTTTTAGCAGCTTGGGGATCTCAGCAGTCCCACAGCCCAAGAGCTCTTGGCAGAGGCAGTGAGGAGCTGAGCTTGAAAAGCCTCGGGCAGGGACCAAAAGCCTGGGTGCTCCCGGCTGCCTGCTGGAAACCAGAGAGCATCAAGAGGGCAAGGCCTCATCAAAAGCTCTCTCAGAGCGAAACTACTTTCAGAAAGAGACAGGACAGAGAACAAGACTTTAATACAAGAGCTTAGGCATTAAAGCCTCAGAATGGGTGATGGATGAGCTGAGAATGTGACCAAAGTAAGGGTAGCGCCCTTCACCGCGGCTGCAGCAGGGTGACCACGGAGCTAGGAGGTTAGAACTCGCTGAGTTTATGCCCATACTTGCTGCCTCTGATCTCTGCAAGAAATCAGATAAGCGGGCACAAGGGAACTATTTGTGAAGTTAAACTCAGCAAGTAATAAAGTAAGTATAGAAAGAAGGTAGTAGGAAGATCTAACCTATAAACAAAAGCATTAGAACCCAACAAGTCCTCCAAGGTGAGGAGGAACTCAGCTTTTAAACCCTTTCAAAGCACCCACCAGGTCTTTGCCACTCCCAGGGCACACCCAAGTTATGGTCAAAGCTCAACATGAGGGTCAGGCATGGTGGCTCACATCTGTAATCCCAGCATTTTGGGAGGCCAAGGAAGCCGGATCACTTGAGGTCAGAAGTTCAAGACCCGCCTGGCCAACATGGTGAAATCCTGTCTCTACTAAAAAATACAAAAATTGGCTGGGCATGGCAGTGCACACCTGCAGTCCCAGCTTCTTGGGAGACTGAGGTGGGAGGATCACTTGAACCCAGCAGGTGGAGGGTGCAGTGAGCCGAGATCGCACCATTGCACTCCAGCCTGGGCAACAGAGCAAGACTGTTTCAAAAAAAATAAAACAAAAAAACAAAAAAAACCCAAAGTTCAACATGAGGTATCCTGTGGTCTTTTGTCTGGGAGTCTGTTATATATTCTAACATTAGGCCACTAGGATTCCTGTGAGTCTATGTGACCTTTTTTTAAATACCCTGAAGTCCTTCGCCACCAAGTTCCAAGCATTCCCCCACTTACTCTTCAGAGTAAGCAATGTCATCATACATCATCACAACGATCTGCTCGTCGGGAATCCCATTCCGGTGAATGATCTGGTAGGCATGGCACGCATCTGCCTGGGAGAAATGATTTGGTTAAGTTTTAGATTTTGCCCAGGAGGCTAGTTTTGGAGTTCGAAGAAGTAATGTGTTCTATCTCCCAGAAGACTTACCGTGAATCATCCCCTATCGGTCAGGCATTTAAGTTACTATTTTCAAACACATATATTGATATTTTTTATCTCACTTTAAAAAGATCCCCCATCCATCCAAAGTATTATTTAGCAGGAAACTAGTGCACACATGGGCTACGTACACATGCACATGTGAGCACATGTGCACACACACACCACCACCACCACCACCACCACCACCACCACCAGCACCACCAACACCACCACCACCACCGGCACCACTACCAGCACCACCAACAACACCACCACCACCACCACCACCAGCACCACCACCACCAACACCACCACCAGCACCACCACCAGCACCACCGGCACCACCACCAACACCACCACCAGCACCACCGGCACCACCACCAGCACCACCACCAGCACCACCACCAGCACCACCGGCACCACCACCACC
>NC_045439.1:13730361-13730735 GCF_002776525.5 Piliocolobus tephrosceles | reverse complement strand
CACCACCACCAACACCACCACCAGCACCACCACCAGCACCACCGGCACCACCACCAGCACCACCACCAGCACCACCGGCACCACCACCACCAGCACCACCACCACCACCACCATCATTATCACCATCACCACCACTGCCACCACCACCACCACCACCACTGCCACCATCACCACCACCAATATAACTGCCACCACCACCACACCATCACCACTACCACTGCCACCAATGCCGCCACCACCACCACCACCATCACCACTGCCACCACTATCACCATCACCACAGCCACCACCACCACCACTATCACTGCCACTGCCACCACCACTACCACCACCACCATACCACTGCCACCATCACCACTGCCACCACCACCACT
>NC_045439.1:13689030-13729961 GCF_002776525.5 Piliocolobus tephrosceles | reverse complement strand
CACCACAGCCACCACCACCACCACTATCACTGCCACTGCCACCACCACTACCACCACCACCACACCACTGCCACCATCACCACTGCCACCACCACCACCACTGCCACCAATGCCACCACCATCGCCACCATCAACACCGCCACCACCACCACTATCACCATCACCACCACCACCACCGCCACCACCACCACCACCAACACCACTATCACTGCCACCGCCACCACCATCATTACCACCACCACTACTATCACTGCCACCATCACCACTGCCACCACCACCTCCGCCACCACTGCCACCACATCTGTAGGTAAGAAGGACCTCTGCAAGTCCTAAGTAACTTGTTTTTATTTTTCAGACTATACAACAGTCTCTGGAAAGCATGGATTTTAGTCTCAGAAACAGAATGACTCAGAATGATCAGCAGAGCTAGTTCTATTTCCCACAGGATTCTTCTGATTCAAGTACTTTGTGTGCCAAAGTCACTGTTTAGAGAACTGATTGAACACTCAAAAGTCCAACTCAGGAATTGAGAAATTGCTCTTAAGTTTTAAAAAACAACAAGAATACAAAGGAAGACAACATTAGGAATATGAGAAAAATGTTCCTAATGCACTCCCTGTCCACGCAAGGGTGAAGACAGACTTGCATCCTCATCTCAGGTGAAACATACTACCACTTCATGCCTTGGAAATCATCAGAAGACAGAAAGGAATAATGTTGCCTGTCTGCTTACATTTAATGCTGTCATTCCTAGAACAAGGACGTAAGTAAGTATAAGGAGAGGTGTGTGCCCAGCGATTTGCCTCCTCAAGGAAGACAGCCTGAGACTGGATGTACACCCAGCGCCCTCGAAACAACACTGACCATAGCAATAAAATGAAAGCTCATCGAACATTCAGACTGGCACTTTGCCTGTGGCTGTCCCAACCAAATGGACTTATTTCATGACAAAGATGGGTGCTTGGTATACAGTTTCTGAAGGCTGAAGGGATGAGTCTAGGACCTGGCACTCAAGAGCAATGAGATGAATGGATGACTGAATAAACAGGAAACTAATACATTTTTATTGACTTACTTCTATTTGTCCAGCACTGTGCTAAGACTTTGTAGGCATTATCTCGTTTAATTCTCATAGCAACCCTTTGTGATAAAGGTAATGATCCCCATTTTATTATGGATAAGGAAAAAGCAGCCTCTGGAGGTGAGGTGACCTGCCCAAGTCACACAGTGCTCAAGTGAAAGATCCCAGGTGTTCTGGCCAGGCACAATGGCTCACGCCTGTAATCCCAGCACTTTGGGAGGCTGAGGCGGGCAGATCACCTGAGGTCTGGAGTTTGAGACCAGCCTGACCAACATGGTAAAACCCCATCTCTACTAAAAATACAAAATTAGCTGGGCGTGGTGACACATGCCTTAATCCTAGCTACTCGGGAGGCTGAGGCAGGAGAACTGCCTGAACCCGGGAGACGGAGGTTGCAGTGAGCCAAGATCGCACCATTGCACTCCAGCCTGGGCAACAAGAGTGAAACTCAGTCTCAAACAAAAAAAGAAAGATCCCCATGTCCCTAGAACTTGATCCTGCTTCATACAGGGACAAGAGAGAAATCATTAAAATTATAGAGGCCCACAGCAAACACAGATCATTTTAAAATAGTCACTAAATATTATATACAAACACATGCACACAGATTATTAGATGTTTAAAGCCTCATTGCTGTGGACTAGTGACCTTCAAATACTAATTGTGGTAGGCAGAATAACAGCTCCCAAGGCTGTCCACATCCTAATCCCAGGAGCCTGTGACTACGTTACATTACAGAGCAAAAGGTTATTATGATAGCAGATGGATTTCAGGTTGCCAATCAGCTGGTCTTAAAATAGGGAGGTTGTCCTGGATTATTCTAGTGCCCAATGTCATTTTTGTTTTTTTTTTTTTTTTGTTTTCGTTTTTTTTGAGACAGGGTCTTACTGTCTCCCAGGCGGGAGTGCACAGGTGCAATCTCAGCTCACTGCAGCCTCCACCTCCTGGGCCTCCCACCTCAGCCTCCCAGGTAGCTGAGACTACAGGCATATACCACTGCACCTGGCTAATTTCTAAAATGTTTTGTAGAGACAGAGTCTGGCTACGTTGCTTTGGCTGGTCTTGAACTCCTGGGCTCAAGCGATCCTCCTGCCTTGGATAGAGAGTGCTAGGATTACAGGTGCGAGTCACTGTGCCCAGCCTTCAGTGGGCCTAATGTAATCACAAAGGCTTTTGTATGTGGAGACAAAGGCAGGAGTCAGTGTCCGAGTGATGCAGTGTAAGAAAGATTCAACTGACCCTTGTTGGCACTGAGGATGGAAGAAGGGGCCAGAAGCCAACAACTGCAGGCAGCGTCTAAAAGCTGGAAAAGACGAGAAAGTGGAGCCTCCACTAGAGTCACCAAGGAACACAGCCCAGGCAACACTGTGATTTAACCCAGTGGCAGCCGTTTCACGTTTCTTACCTCCAGAACTGTAAGATAATAAATTTGTGTTGTTTCAAACCATGAAGTCTGTGGCAATCTGTTTAAGCAGTGACAGTAAACTAGTACAGCTATGGTGGAAGTAGAGTGTTACTGGCACTCCACTCTGGAAGACATCTTGACATTATCAATGAGGTTCAACTACACACCCTCCAACTAAGCAATTCTACTCCTAGCCATATAGCCTAGCAAAACTCTATCTCCCACGGATAACCAGAAAATGTTCACAGCATCAGTTTAACAGCAAAAGCCAAGAAATAACTCCGATGATTGAGAGCTGGAAAAATACATTGTCATAGGTTCACATAAATGGAATACCTGAAAATGAACGGACTACAACCCACTTACTCAGATGATGGGTACCCAAGAAGCGCAAATCCCACCACTACGCAATATATCCACGGAGCCCCCGAATCTATAAAAACTTTAAAAAATACGCAAACAAGTACAACCCAGTTTTCAAAATAGACAACTCTTGGGAACATAATGAAAAAAAGAACAAGTCATAGAAAAATACCTTCACTATGATTACATTTATATAAAGGTCAAAACAGGCTAATATAAACATTATGCTGTTTACAGTTAAACAGACATACAGCAAAACTATAAAGCAAAGGAATGAATGACAAAAAATTCAGGAGCTTGGTCTCTGAAGGGAAGGGAGGGGGAGTCCATCAGACAGGGGACAAGGTACTAGTACAATTCTACTTTTTTTTAGCAAGGTGCAAGGTACACAGGTATTCATTTTATTATTTCTTTAAGTTGTACACGTGTTATACAGACATTATTTGTCTGCTTTAAATTTAGTTTTAAAAAATCAAATCAGGCTGGGTGCAGTGGCTCACACCCGTAATTCTAGCACTTTGGGAGGCCAAGGATCCCAGCACTTTGGGATCACTTGAGGTCAGGAGTTTGAGACCAGCCTGGTCAATATGGTAAAACCCCACCTCTGCTAAAAATACAAAGAAATTAGCCAGGCATGGTGGTGCATGCCTGTAATCCCAGCTACTCAGGAGGCTGAGGCAGGAGAAATCACTTGAACCCAGGAGGCAGAGGTTGCAGCGAGCCAAGATTACACCACTGCACTCCAGCCTGGGCAACAGAGCAAGACTCTGTCTCAAAAAAAAAAAAAAAAAAAAAAAAAACCTTGATAAATTGGCTCAGCAAAATTAAAACCTTCAGTGCTTCCAAAGACATTATTAAGAAAATAAAAAGACAAGCAACAGACTACGAGAAAATATTTGCAAAACATATATCTGACAAAGGGCTTACACTGAAACACCCAAAGAACTCCTGTACCACGGAGCCAAAAACAGGCAAAAGATTTCAATAAACATTTCACCTAAGAAGATATACAAATGGTTAGTCAGCAAATGAAAAGATGTCCAACATCACCCATTATTAGGAAATGCAAATTAAAACCACACTGAGCTGCCATTTCACAGACAGACAATAACAAGTGTTGTCGAGAACTGAGGAACCAAGAGCCTGCATACATACACTGCTATGGGAATGTAACGTGGAGCCGTGATTCTGGAAACGAGCTTTACAGTTTCTCAAAGAGTCAAACATAAATTTACCATGTGACCCAACAATTCCAACTCTTATTTTTTTTGAGACGGAGTCTTGCTCTGTCGCCCAGGCTGGAGTGCAGCGGTGCGATCTTAGCTCACTGCAACCTCCGCCTCCCGGGTGCAAGCGATTCTACTGCCTCAGCCTCCTGAGTAGCTGGGATTACAGGTGTTTACCAGCACGCCCAGCTAATTTTTATATTTTTAGTAGAGATGGGGTTTCACAATGTTGGTCAGGCTGGTCTCAAACTCCTGACCTCGTGACCCACCCACCTTGGCCTCCCAAAGTGCTAGGATTACAGGTGTGAGCCATCACGCCCGGCCTGCAATTCCAACTCTCAAGTACCTACTCAAGAGAAACAAAAAAATGTATTCACACAAAGATTTGCACGCAAATGTTCTCAGCAGCATTGTTCATAATAACCAAAAATTGGAAACAACCCAAATGTCCATCAACTGGTAAATGGGCAGCAAAACGTGGTCTATCCATACAATGGAATGCTATTTGCGAATAAAAGGGAGTGGAGCACTGATGCATGCTACAACGTGAACAAACTTCAAAAACATGACACTAGGAAAAGCCAGACACAAAAGACCATACACTGTTTAGCTCCATTGATAGGAAATGTTCAGAATAAACAAAACTATACAGCTAGAAAGTAGATGATTAGTAGTTGCCTGGGGCTAGAGGTGGGAACTGCAAATATGCCCAAAGGATTTTTTTTTTTTCTGAGTCAGTCTTGCTCTGTTGCCCAGGCTGGAGTGCAGTGGTGTGATCATGGCTCACTGCGGCCTCTGCCTCCAGGGTTCAAGCAATTCTTGAACCTCAGCCTCCCAAGTAGCTGGGATTACAGGCGTGTGCCACCACGCCCAGCTAATTTTTGTATTTTTCGTAAAAATTGGGTTTCACCATGTTGGCCAGGCTGGTCTCGAACTCCTGGCCTCAAATGATCCATCTGCCTTGGCCTCCCAAAGCGCTGGGATTATAGGTGTGAGCCACCGCCCAGCCTGCCCAAAGGATCATACTGGGATGATGGAAATATCAAACTGACTTATAGTGATGTTTGCACAACTTGGTAAATTTACTAAAAAATCACTGAGTTAGATAAATTAAACTCAGTGGGTGAATTAAGATGATATGTCTTAAACTCAGCCTCAATAAAGTTATATATTTTCTGCAGGGGCAGGTTCAGAGTGCCTTGTGTTGTTGCTCCTGCACTGTTTGGGACCCCCAGCACTCTTGAGAGGTAGGTGCTTTCATCCCCATCTTACAGACGGGGACAAGCTCAGGAAGGGCCATGGCTGACCCCAACGGTGCCTTGTACCCCATCTTCCACACTCATTGCTGCCTCATCAGGCTATGACTCTCTTCTGAGCCTTGGGGGCACTTGGTTGCCTCTACCTTTGTTAACTCAGCAGGGTTCTTCAATTAAGTCAAATATTTACTAGCACTCAAAAGAGATACAAGTGGGGTTCAACTCAAACAATGTGAAAATGGCATTACTACTTGTATTACTTCCCCTAAACTCATGTGACCTATACTATATTTTCCCCACTTAAGCCCGGAAAAGTCATAAAAGGTCATATTCGAGAGGTGGGTATTGAGCAAGACTTCTAAGGAGCACAGAACCCTCCGGAATGACGAACAGAGATTGTGACTTGGCTGGTTTCATAACTTGCGCTGGGAATTCCGCTGGTCTTCCTAAGGCCTCCCGTGATTTGCTGAGAGGATCACTGTCCCCACTCTGCTTGCACTGCCTCCAGCTTGGCCAGCTATCAGCTAAACAAAGATAAGTCAAACAAGGTCTAAATACATTGGCAAGCCCTGTGTCACAGTTGCTGTAAAGGATCCGCTCTCCAGCCAGCTCTGCTCACCTGCCAAGTGTACATATATGATCACTTCCTGACACACAGCTGAGCAGTGCTGAGGTGAGGCACCAGGCTGGGGTTTTGCAAGGTGCCTCGATGAGCCCACTGCCAACCCCACAGAAAGAATCTGACAATGTAGTTGCTCAAACTTATACAGCATGTAACTGGAGGGAAGGAATGACACCTGAGGTCTGAACAAATCCAGAGCCACATTCTTTCCAAGGTCCTGTACTGCCTCTGGCATTTACAAGGATGGCCCTGCTGCACGAATGGGCCCATGCCCACATCCCACACGCTCGGCATTCCCCTGCACAGTCCCCTCCGTCCTCCTTCCTAATCCCTTCCCACCGTGTCCTCTTTAAAAGCAGATTTCAGGCCAGACACAGTGGCCTGTAATCTGAGCACTTTGGGAGGCTGAGGAAAGAGGATCACTTGAGCCCAGGAGTTCAAGACCAGCCTGGGAAACATAGCAAGACTTCATCTCTACAAAAAAAAATATATTTTTAACTAGTTGGGCATGGTGGTGCACCTGTGGTCCCAGCTACTTAGGAGGATCCCTGGAGCCCAGGAGTTCGAGGCTGCAATGAGCTATGATAACACCACTGAGCTCCAGCCTAAGTGACAGAATAAGACCCTGTTGGTGAAAAAATAAAAATAAAAGCAGATTTCTTCTTCTGTTTTTTTTTGGAGACAGAGTCTCGTTCTGTCGCCCAGGCTGGAGTGCAGTGGCACGAACTCGGCTCACTGCAACTTCCGCCTACCAGGTTCAAGCAATTCTCCTGCCTCAGCCTCCCGAGTAGCTGGGATTACAGGTGCCTGCCACCATGCCTGGCTAATTTTTGTATTTTGGTAGAGACAGGGTTTCACCATGTTGGCCAGGCTGGTCTCAAACTCCTGACCTCAGGTGATCCACCTGCCTCAGTCTCCCAAAGTGATGAAATTACAGGCGTGAGCCACCACGCCCTGCCGCGGATTTCTTTTTTTAAACATAAAAGTGATACTGTGCAACAACATGGATTAACCTCCAAACACCATAAGTTATGAGCTCGTCTGGCCAGGTACAGTGGCTCACACTTGTAATCCCAGCACTTTGGGAGGCTGAGGCAGGTGGATCACCTGAGGTCAGGAGTTCAAGACCAGTCTGGCCAACATGGTGAAACCCTGTCTCTACTAAAAATATAAAAATTAGCCGGGTGTGGTGGCAGGTGCCTGTAATCCCAGCTATTCGGGAGGCTGAGGCAGGAGAATCGCTTGAACCCAGGGGGCGGAGACTGCAGTGAGCCTGAGATCACGCCATTGCACTCTAGACTGGGCAACAAGAGCAAGGCTCCATTTCAAAAAAAAAAAAATTTTTTAATAAATAAACAAATAGCTTGTCAGAAGAACAGACTGTGAGTCACCACCACCTCCTTCCTGCATTCCCTGGCCACTCCCTTTCACCCCCATCGCTGCAGTCTGCCCAGTCTACCTTTGGCCCCGCCAGCCTCGATTTTTGCCCCTTGGCCCACAAAACCTCAAATATTTACTATCTGGCCCTTTATAGAAAAAAAGTTTGGAGGCTCCAGTCTTGAGCCAGATAGCAATGGTGAGGTTGTGAATGTGTGGGGTGGGGAAGGGGCTTGCCAGGAGCACACAGAATGAGGAGCTCCCTGCTCCTGTCATTGGTGACATGGCACCTGTCCAACCCTTCATCTAGTTCTGAGTGGAGAGGTTCTCTCAAAGGGAAAGAAAGGGGGAGCTCATGCCTGGGCCTTCTCCTCCTAACACGCCTCACCATGCCCTCACCCTGCCTTGCTGGTCTCCTTCTCCCTCGCTCTCTCCTCCCCATCTACCTGGGCCATGCGCTGTCCTTGCATGCCCTGTGGCCACCTTCCTTTCCACCAGGGCCCTGGCTTCGCTCAGATGACCTACCCAGCTCCAAGTGGTCAGAGGCTTCCCTGAGTGTGAACTGGAGATCCATTTCCCCTCCCCAGGGACTGACTGACTTGAGCATGTGATGCAATTCTGGCCAGGCAGACATGGGACAAAGTCCACCCATGGCCCCAGGAAAAGATGTGCATTCTGATAAAGAGCAAGCCAAACAGACAAGATACACAGATGGCCTCTTTTTGTTCTTTGAGAGTTTGTTTGGATGTGACACCTGGAGCTGCTGCAGTCATTTCGTGACTATGAGGAGAGTGTATTTGAGGACAGTTCATCACAACCATGATGACAGAGTAGAAAGATGAAAAGGGGCCAGGCACGGTGGCTCAAACCTGTAATCCCAGCACTTTGGGAGGCCGCGGTGGGTGGATCGCTTGAGGCCAGGAGTTCAAGACCAGCCTGGGCAATACGGCAAAACCACATCTCTACTAAAAATACAAAAATTAGCCAGGCATAGTGGCAGGACCCTGTAATCCCAGCTACTCAGGAGGCTGACGCAGCGGAATCGCTTGAACCTGGGAGGTGGATGTTGCAATGAGCCGAGATCACACCACTGCACTCCAGCCTGAGTGACAGAACAAGACGAAAGAAAGAAAGAAAGAAAGAAAAGAAGGAAGGAAGGAAGGAAGGAAGGAAGGAAGGAAGGAAGGAAGGAAGGAAGGAAGGAAGGAAGGAAGGAAGGAAAGAAAATAAATGGACCTGGGTTTGAGATAATGAGGCTAAACTGCTTAATTAGCCAACCCTGGAGTCTCCACACTCCTTCCGATTCAAACCACCAGGGAGGGCTCTGGTACAGGCACTTGAAGGCACCTGATGTGCCGGCCACGCCCCTCACTGTGATTTTATATTCCCACTGCCAGCTGATGCTCTTCCCTCCACGAGGAAAGAGCTTCTGTGGAAATCCCATCACCCTTCAAACCCATGTCAAGCCTCTCCTCCAAGAAGCTGCATTCCCATCCCTCTCCTGACGGGCCTCATCTACTTCTGGACCCAAACCCGGCAACTGAAGCTCTGTAGACACTGCTCGTTCTCAGCCTCCAGTTCAGGTATTTGGCACCTACCCTAAAAGGCTGGGGGCTCCTGACCGGAGGGCCCTGACTCCCCATTCCACAATCCTCCCCTAAGCCCCTTGCAAACCATGGGCCTCAAGTGAAAAACATTAAACTCAACGGACCAATGTCAAGTCTGTTTGAATGCTCAGAAAAATTCTGCTATGCTTGCCATTTTCAGAATGCAACGCCAGCAACACACTCTGAGTAGCAGTTGGGATTGCTTAAAGACAAGGATGCATTCCGAGAGATGCTTCACAAGGTGATTTCTGTCATTTTGTGAACATCATAGAGTGTATTTACACAACCCTAGATGGTCTAGCCCAGCGGTCCACAACCTTTTCGGCACCAGGGACTGGTTTCGTGGAAGACAATTTTTGCACACACAGGGGTGAGGGGCAATGGCTTCAGGATGAAACTGTTCCACCTGAGATCATTAGGCATTAGATTCTCACAAGGAGTATGCAACCTAGATTCCTCATATACGCAGTTCACAATAGGCTTCACGCTCCTATTCGAATCGAATGGCTTCGATGACCTGACAGGAGGTGGAGCTGCGGTGGTAACGTTTGCTATAATGCTCAGGTGGTAATACTAGGCTGTCGACCTGTACGGCATGTTACTGTCATGAATGCTGCAGACAAATGGAACACAATGGCAAGTATTTGTGTATCTAAACATAGGAAAAGTACAGTAAAAATACACCACTATACTTTATGGGACCACTGTCGTGTATGCGGTCCGTCACTGAACGAACTTGTTATACAGCGCATGACTAATTACAAATGACCTGCTTCCTTTGGCTGTGTAAGTTTTCTATAATAAACCTTAATGTGTTAAATTATTAATACAAAAAAGGAAACTATTTTAAAACAAAAGATAAAGTAATGCCAAGATACCCATGCCACATGACTAGAGTAGTGACTATGAGCATGGGCTGTGGAGCACGGATTGCCTGGGTTTAAATCTCAGCTCCATCCCTTACCAGCTGTGTGACCTTAGGTAAGTTACCCAGCCTTTCTGTGCCTTAGCCCCACCCCCCATCTTACAATGGAGAGCTAATAGGACCTATCCTCTTGGGTTGTCTGAGGATTGAGATAACACATGCCAAGGGCTTGGAACTGAGCCCTGCACACAGGAAGCGCTTAGTCAAGGGCAGCCTTCTTCCACCAGAATGTCAGCACTACAGAGCCGGTGGGGTGACTTGCATCGCCAGAACCCCGAATAGCACCTGACTCACACGTGCTCAGCAGGAACGAGCTAGGTACCATTTCCAGTCAGTTCTGCTCCTGGGCCACTTCCATCTGCTCAGCTTTTCTCTTTTTTTGGCTCGTTCTGGGATTGTGCCACATTTCCCAGGTGCCTGCGCCCCTCTGCCCGTCCTGGCCCATCTTGCTGGCCCCTCTCCCAGGTCTGCCTCTGTCCCCACTCCATCCCAGGCCGGCCACACCCTCACACCTCTCTGGAACTCATGCTTGGCTGCTCCCTTCTCCCTATTTTCCATGCAATCCCCCCAACACCCCACCTCACTCTTTCAGCTCTTCCTGATCACCCCAGACTCCGCTCTAATTCCACGACTTCCAAAGGGGCCCTCCTTACTCACCCCATCCTCAGGACACTGGATACAGAATGTCCTGCCAACATCACCTCAGACTACGCCCCCACTCCCTTAAACACTGAATCCCAGCTCAAAATGGAAAACTGAGAAATCCCATTTGTTTGTTTGGTCGAGACAAAACAAGGTTTAATTAACAAGCATAACGCATAGAAAGCACTTAGCAATGGTTTATTTGTGCCTGGTCTGCCACTCTTCCCTAAACAAGAGACTTGTAAATGAATGTTGTATTAATCCAAGGAAAATGTAAACCTTTATGAAAACGTAGGTTTAAAATCTGCCTAGGTTCTATGGAGACCATTCTTTCTAATACTCTTTTAATGATAAGCCTCCAAAGTCAAGAAGGCAAATGGCAGCTGGCTGAGGGCAGAAGCAGCCCCTTGGGGAGGCGGGCTGAGGCAGGGGTGAATTAGCACAAATCTCACCTCCACCGGCCGTAAAGCCATCATCCTCTCTTACTCGGGGATGAATATTTCAGTTTGGGCCACTTATTTGGCCTTGTTTCCCTTCGTTCTATTTTGATATTTAGTATTTACTCAGGGAAACTAGCAACCCTAAAAAAACAAAAAGGTTTCTGGGAGCAAAGGGTAAATGGATAACCTCTACTCGATAATGTTTAATAAATACATTTTCTTAAAAGCTCACTGTATAAAAATCAGGGTGGGTGATGAGTAATCATGTTAACGCTCTGTGATCTGTATTTAACAGCTAATCTTTCCAACTTGAGGTTGGCGGGGAAGAAAACTGAGGGCTGAACAGCTGTGTGTGCAGACTGCTCCTCTTTACATGGCTCAGGTCTGTGGTTAAGTATTAAAAGGAGAAGGGATCGTTTTGCCATGACAACAACTTTTTAATCAAGCCAAATTTCCTATTTGGCTAACATACAAAAACGATTTGAGAAATGAGTTATTCATTCATTCAGTGACTGTAAATACAGACTGGATTTCAATGACTTAGTACAAAATCAAAGAATGTATGATATCTCATTATCTTTTTTTTTTTTTTTTTAACAAGGTCTCACTCTGTTACCCAAGCTGCAGTGCTGAGGCTATGCACAGGTGCGATAATAGCTCATGGCAGCCTTAAACTCCTGGGCTCAAGCAATCCTCCCACTTCAGCCTCCAGAGTAGCTGGGACTATAAGCATGCTGGCTGGTATCTTATTATTAATTTCTTATATTGATTACATACTGAAATGATAATGGTTTGGAAATACTGGTTTAAAGAAGTTATTAAGACTGGGTGTGGTGGCTCACGCCTGTAATCCCAGCACTCTGGGAGGCCAAGGTGGGCAGATCACCTGAGGTCAGGAGTTCAAGACCAGCCTGGCCAATGTGGTAAAACCCCGTCTCTGCTAAAAATACAAAAAGTAGCTGGATGTGGTGGTGGGTGCCTATAATACCAGCTACTCGGGAGGCTGAGGCAGGAGAATAGCTTGAACCAAGGAGGTGGAAGCTGCAGTGAGCCCATGTTGCACCACTGCATTCCAGCCTGGGCGACAGAGCAAGACTCTCAAATTAAAAAAAAAAAAAAAAGTTATTAAAATTAATTTCATCTTCTAAATGTGGCTAATAGAAAATTTACCACAGCTCTCCTACCAGACAGGGCTGCTCTAGAGCCAGTTGGCCTGGGTTTGAAAACTGGCCCCACCACTTGTGAGCTGTACCGCACTGGGCAAACTGCTGACCTTGCCTATGCCTCAGTCCAATCATTCGTAAAGAGGGAGTAAGAACTAGACCAATGGCACATAACCCCACTGCAGGGCTTAAAGGACTTTGTGTAAAGTGCACTTAGAAGAGAGCCCAACCTATAGATACTGCAAGTCTAAGCATTTGTTTCTGAGACTGACAAGATTAAATGACTTTTTTTAAAAAGTAACAGCTGTATTGAGATAGCGTTCATGCACCATAAAAGTCAGTCTTCTAAAACAGACAATTCAGTGGTTTCTAGTATGTTCACCAAGTTGTGTACTCATCACCGCTACTTCCAGAGCATTCTCATTCCTGCAAAGAGAGACCCCATGTCCGTCAGAAGTCACTCCCCAGTCTCTCCTTCACCCAGCCCTTGGCAACTACTAACCTACTTTCTATCTCTACAGATTTTTCCAAATTTGGACTTTCGTTTAAATGGAATCATAACATATGTGGTCTTTCTGACTAGCTCCTTAGCATGTTTGTAAGGTTCACCCATGTTGAAGCACGTGTGAGTACTTCTTTCTTTCTTATGGTCAAATAATATCTTCTTAATGAATAGACACTGTGTTTCTCCATTCAGCTTTTGATGGACATCCGGGTTGTTTTCACCATTTTGTTCTTATGAACAATACTGCTATGAACAGTCATGTACATGTTTCTGTATAGACACATTTTCATCTCTCTTAAGGACATACTTAGGAGTGGAATTGCTGGGTCATATGTTCAACTTGATGTTTAACTTGCTGAGGAACTGCCAGACTCTTTCCCAAAGTGGTTGCACCAGTTTACATCTCACAGGGGAGGCTGGACTTTTCATGGACACTCAGATGTGGATTCTTTTCTTTTTCTCTCTACCTTCTGCTAGGCTGATGTGGGAAAATCCAGGGAAGACGGGGGAGGGGGGTGTGAAGAGAGAGCAGCAGGGCAAAGAGGCCTGGGGGTCCTTTCACCAGAGTTCTGGCCTCAGTCCTGTCGGGTCCCCACTTGCCATGTGACCTTGAGCAAGTCACCTCTACTCTCTAGGCCTCAGTTTCCTTATCTCTAAAATGAAGATGTTGAACTAAGTAGGTCTCAACCTGGGTGATCTGGCTCCCTGGGGACACTGGGCAATGTCTGGAGACATTCTGGGTTATGACAGTGGAGCAGGCAATGCTGCCATCATCTAACGGGTGTCACGGACGCCGCTAAACCTCAAATGCACAAGACAGCCCCCAACAACCAAAAACGACCTGGTCCCCAACTATCAACAGTGCCAAGGTTCAGAGACCTTGCATCGGACTAAGATGGCCCTATGGAAACTTCTGAGGAACTGCCAAACTGTTTTCCAAAATGGCTACACCATCTTATAATCCACCTAGCAACATATGAGGGTTCTGATTTCCCCACATCCTCTCCAACACACCTATGTTATAGTCAGCCTAACAGGTCCGTCAATGGCTTTTCAAGTTTTTTCTGTTTAATATTAACAATGTCTGGAATTGTTTTCAGAATGCCAGTGTCCTAAAAAAACAAAATAGGTTAGTCATTTTCTTACCTGGTGCCTATAATTATACCAGCCATTTGAACCCGCCACGATCACTACCCAGTGCTTGCCTCCATCTTCAGGATCATCTATGGGAACAGCACCAATGCCCAGGGTCACACTGAGAAATACAGCTACTTTCCAAACCATTCTGCACCTTGGAGTTCAACTGCAGAAACCTGAGAAGGGAAACACAGAGTCAAGTACAAAGCAACAAGAACAGATAAACATTGGCAGGGGGCAGTTGTTCACCCCTGTAATTCCAGCACTTTGGGAGGCAGAGGCAGGTGGATCATTTGAGGTCAGGAGTTCGAGACCAGCTTGGCCAACATGGCGAGACCCTGTCTCTACTAAAAATACAAAAATTAGCTGGGCGTGGTAGCACGTGCCTGTAATCCCAGCTACTCGGGAGGCTGAGGAAGGAGAATCACTTGAACCCAGGAGACGGAGACTGCAGTAAGCTAGACCGTGCAACCATACTCCAGCCTGGGTGACAGAGTGAGACTCTGTCTCAAAAAAAACAAAACAAAACAGATAAACATTGTCAGCCCCTAAGAAAATATCATAGTAAATGGGTCAAAAAGATAAGGCCATTTAACCACCAGACAGAGTATGTTGAGGATAACAATGAAGATCAAGAGGGTTTCTATTTTTGCTCTATTGCTCCACCCTGTGAGTGGAGAAGGGGCTGTCCACACCTCCTGATCTTCACTACAAGCCCAAGTCATGCATATAAAACCAAAGAATATCCAGAAAGGTCTCTGGGCACTTTTTAAAGTTTTTGACATAACTCAAAATACAGTTGATAAAATTCATCCACAACATTCACTATTGGAAAGAATATCTACCACATACTATGAAGTATTTGTAAGAAAAGAATATACGTGTAAAATAAACTGTGCAGGCCGGGTGCAGTGGCTCACGCCTGTAATCCTAGCATTTTGGGAGGCCAGTGTATTACCTGAGGTCAGGAGTTCAAGACCAGACTGGTCAACATAGTAAAACCCTAGCTCTACTAAAAATACAAAATTAGCTGGGCATGGTGGCACACACCTGTAGTCTCAGCTACTAGGGTGGCTGAGGCAGGAGAATCGCCTGAACTCAGGAGGTGGAGGTTGTAGTGAGCCAGATCAGGCCTCTGCACTCCAGCCTAGGTGACAGAGTGAGACTCTGTCTCAAAACTAAAAATAAAAATAAAAGTTTTATCAGAAAAAAATAAATTTTAAAAATAAAATAAACTACACAGAAAAATATGGAAGACAGACATAAAATTTTAACACTAGTTATTGCTGGGTAGTAGGCAGGATCAAAGGTGATTTTCTTCCTCATTTTTGTCTCCTCTTAGAAACAATAAAGTTTCTAAAAATTCAGTGCAGGTTTAATGAAAACATTGATGGGCAATTTAAGTTTATAATGTAAATTATCTGGATGAGCTATAGTCAAACATTAATTCATGTTGTTTTTGCAGCACACTTACAGAGCATGGACATATGCTCTGCACAACATACAGGGCAAATATTTTCATCCTTGTTTTACAGAAAGGAGAGGTTGAGGTCTGAGAGCAATGAGCTGCCTAATAGCCACGGACTGTCGTCACTGGCCAGAGCTGGGACCATGCCTTCTGAACGGCTGGTCCGGCACTCTTTCTGTTGTATGGCTGTGCATCTCAAGACTTTATTATTACCGAGGCCGGGCATGGTGGCTCACACCTGCAATCCCAGTACCTAGGAAAGCAGAGGCGGACGGACCACTTGAGGTCAGGAGTCCGAGACCAGCCTGGCCAACATGGCGAAACCCTGTCTCGACTAAAAGTACGAAAATTAGCCAGGCGTGGTGGCAGGAGCCTGTAATCCCAGCTACTCAGGGGGCTGAGGCAGGAGAATCACTTGAATCCGGGAGGTGAAGGTTGCAGCGAGCCAAGATCACAACACTACACTCCAGTCTGGGCAACAGAGCGAGACTCTGTCTCAAAAAAGAAAAAAAAAATACTTCATTATCATTGAAGTACATGCACTATTTTATACCTCAATGCCAAAACCTTAAACACCTTGTTAAAGTACAAATGGAAAACAGCACCAAGCCTGTGGCTCTGCGATAAGAAAAATACACAGTCACTGAGATGTGGGGACTCAGAGCAGGAGATGTGTGAGGCTGACTTCTGTCCCAATGCCACAAGCAGGGCTGGTGGTGCTCATTCATTCATTCACTCACCACTCAGCCAGAGTCTCTGCAACACCTACTTTGCCAGACAAGGTGATGGGTGCTGGAAACTCAATGGGGACAGAACAAAGCCTGTGTCTTCACGGAGGACGCACCCAGATGAAGGGTGATCCACTTCTAAGCTGAAGAAACCATCCTCAACGTTCTGAGTCGAGTCCTCAAAGCGATGGATTTTCTCCACTAACTAAACAGGAAGTCCTGGGTCTCTTGAAAAGAGTCTTAGGCCAGTAATTCTCCCACTTGAATATGCACCTAGGTCACCTGGGGATCTAGGAGGCAGATTCTGATTCAGTAGGCCTGGGGCAGGGCCTAAGACTGCATTTCTCGGTTTTTTGTTGTTGTTTTTTTTTTTTTTTTTTTTGAGAGTCTTGCTCTGTGGCTCAGGCTGGAGTACAGTGGTGCGATCTCAGTTCACTGCAACATCCGCCTCCCAAGTTCAAGCGATTCTCCTGCCTCAGCCTCCCGAATAGCTGAGATTACAGGTGCCCACCACCATGCCCACCTAATTTTTGTATTTTTAGTAGAGACAGAGTTTCGCCATGTTGCCCAGGCTGATCTTGAATGTCTGACTTTAGGTGATCCGCCCATCTCGGCCTCCCAAAGTGCTGAGATTATAGGCATGAGTCACTACATGACCGCCCCCCTCCACCGCCGCCATGAGACTGCATTTCTAACAAGTCTCAGGTGACACTATGCTGCTAGCCTCAGATTACCTTTGATGTGGCAGAACTGCATGAAATCCCCCAGGCTCTGGTCCACCTGTCCTCAACCCAGCATCCTGGTCAACAGACTGCACTGCTCCATCCTCAAGGGCTGTCTCCTAACAAGAACTTAATTATTAAGCTGAAAGCCTGAATTGGTGCTAAATTTAGGTTTCTTTAGCTCCACTGAAAGGCCCACGGATGGGCAACTGGTAACTACAGTAAGATGCCCCCAGATTTGTTTTTTTCGGTAGAGGCTAGTATGGCACATAACAGACAGGTCAGTGGAGTGCTGAGGACCCCCAGTCTAGAACCACGGGGTCTGTTAAAGTGCACCTGGGGAGGCTCCCCACACGTGCACTCGACCTGACAAGGGCTCACTGTGGGGCTGTGTTTTCAGAAAGGGATCCTGATCCAGACCTCAACAGAGGGTTCCTGGACCTCACGCAAGAAAGAATTTGGGGCAAGTCCACAGAATAATGTGCAAGCAAGCTTACTCAGCAATGAAAGAAAGAACAGGTTACTCTATAGACAGAACAGGGTGTTCCGAAAGCAAGATAAGGACCATGTCCACCTTAGGTGCAATGCTTGTTTAGACATAAGACAACAAAGCAAAACAAAGCCACAGGGAGATGTGCCTACTACAGGGGCTTGTGACAGAGGCTCGTTAACCTTTGCAGAACTGCTGTCTTTCACAAGAATCTATGCTATTACCTTTAAGGTGAAACTTATGGCCGGGCGCGGTGGCTCACATCTGTAATCCCAGCACTTTGGGAGGCCGAGGCAGGCGGATCACTTGAGGTCAGGAGTTCGAGACCGGCCTGTGCAACATGGTGAAACCCCGTCTCTACTAAAAATACAAAATTTAGCCGGGCGTGGTGGCACACGCCTGTAATCCCAGCTACTCAGGAAGCTGAGGCACGAGAATCACTGGAACCCGGGAGGCAGAAGCTGCAGTGAGCCAAGATCGTGCCACTGCACTCCAGTGTGGGCGACAGAGTGCGACCCTGTCTTAAATAAATAAATAAATAAATAAATAAATAAATAAATAAATAAATAAATAAATAAAATAAAGTGAACTTATTATTAAACTAAAAATGCTTTTATTCTTAAGATACTGGGACATCAGGACCTTTCCTGGGTCTATTTGGTAAACATTAACCTGTTCCCTTAACTGTAAACATCCTGTGACTAAGAATGCCTAACCTCCTGGGACTGCAGCCCAGCAGGTCTCAGCCAAATTTTACCCAGCCCTTGTTCAACATGGAGTCACTCTGGTTCAAGCACCCCTGTCAACTCGAAGGTAAGGAACCAATACAAGATACAATTATACAAAGGTGTGAGGAAGCAACAGTGAGGACAGGCAAGAGAGAGTCAAGGAGCAAAAATATCCATGTACCCCAAGCTCTTCAGTGACCCCACAAGAGAGGTGTGACAGTCACTATCCAAGATGTTCCAACCAATGGCTCTCACCTACTCGGAGCTCACCCAGCAGCCTCCCTGGAAAGCCTTCCCCTAGGGTAGGGGTAGACTAACTTTCTCTGCAAAGGACCAGAAAGTAAATATTTTTGGTTTTGCAGGCCAGGCCATCTCTCTCACAACTATTCAACTCTGCCACTGTATCTTGAAAGCAGCCATGTCACCAAGTACTCGCATTTTTCTAAGAGATGGTTTAATTATTTTTGTCTCTCCTCTTCTTTTATCGTTCCTCTGGTTCCCCGCTTCCTATTTAGCCCTTGAGAAACACAAATATAGCCTTTTACCCGCCCCTCCTTCACCAGACACTCCCTACAGGGCAAGTTCATCTAACTCCTCAAGAGTTAACAGTTGATTTACAGACCAAAGCATGCCCAATACAGAACCCTCACCCACCAGGAGGTTGCCTCAAGAGCTAATAGTCAAAAAGCATGCCTGCTACTTCCACCCACCTGGGGAGTTTTTGGCCTAGTCCTGCCCACAAAGATGCCAGCAGTCACCAGCTCAACTGACAGACAGCACAGTAGATAAGACACCAAGCTAACACATGGACACCCCACCTGGCTCGCTTCCTCCCCTGCCTTTTTAATGTGCCCGCTTTCTGCTCCAAAAGCAAAGCAGTACATTTAAAGGTGGGATGCCTGTGCTTCTTCTCCTAAGCAACTTGGAAATAAATCACCTTCTTTGTACCAGATCTTGCTCTTGTTAATTGGTCTGTGGAACTGATGAATTACTAACCCATAAGCCGTTTACAGCCAGAGACAATATATAAACAAATGAACATGGTTATGTTCCAATAAAACTTTATCTATAAAATAGGTGGTTTATTTGGCCCATAGGTCATAGGTTGCTGACCTTGTCTGAGGGAGTGAGAATATGCCCCCAGACCACACGGCAGGCACAGCCTGGTTGTTACTGTCATCTTTCATCAGCAATAAATGGGTTCCCTAGTTTGCACACCTGTTTATTCTGAGTTTCGTCCATATGACATAGTCCCAAAGAGGCTCATTCCTCTGGGGGCAATGGTGTGTGACTTTTACCTCCTCATATTTAGGATAAAAAAATGAATAAATAAAATACCAGAAACAAATGGTTGACCTGACTGTGAACAACAGAACGGACACCACCTACTTATGCACCTAAATCAGCAAACACGCAGCAGGCACCAAAAAAGCACCACTTAGTTATTTTTACAAAATCGAGTTATTCTTCTAATCCACTAACAAGTTACTCCTCTGTGAGGAAAAGTGCCCTACTGATACAGAAAATGACATTTTCATAGTCTACCTGGTGATGATCCTGCTCCATCATTCTTTTTTCTTATAAACACAGAGTCGTGATTCCCCAACTACAATGCTATATTAAAAGTCTCACAGTATGTTGCTGAATAGAAAATGCTACCTTAAAAAACCACATACATGGCTGGGCACAGTGGCTCACGCCTGTAATTCCAGTACTTTGGGAGGCCGAGGTGGGCAGATCATGAGGTCAAGAGATCAAGATCATCCTGGCCAACATGGTGAAACCCTGTCTCTACTAACAATATAAAAATTAGCTGGACGTGGTGGTATGCACCTGTAGGCCCAGCTACTCTGGAGGCTGAAGCAGGGGAATCACTTGAACCCGGAAGGCAGAGGGTGCAGTCTCAAAAAGAAAAAACCACACACACTAACACTATTTTGGGAAACATATAAACATAGAAAGGCCTGGGGTGAAGAGAGACACAAAAGTAAAATAATCATTCCATTACCCTTGGCAATGAACATGCCTCAAAGCAGCTACCTTACTAATTTCCTGTGGGCATTTATTGCATGATTTTTGACAAAGTCAAAGCATCAAAACAAAGCACCAATAATCTGGCAGCATCCCTGTGATTCCTGGTTTATGAAAGTGAAAAACTGATGAAAAAGTGAACGATCCCTGCTAAACTACTATCTCTTTGTGACTCTGCTGTTTTTGGCTGTGGCTGTCCACGGTCCCCATTACACAGGCTTCATCTCACAGAGGCGTCATTATCATCTACCTCCTCTCCTTTAACTTGCCCTCCTCCTATCTACTCTCGCCTACATCCACCCCACCCCGAATCCATACAACAAACGTGGACTGAGCACCTGCTAGCTGCTCACAGGCGTTGAACAGTGAGCCAAACAGACAAAACCCTTCGTGGAGGTGGTGGCATTCCAGAGATAAGAGATAGACCATTTATACACATCGGTTATCAGATAGTGATGAGAGTGATGGACAAAAATAAGGCAGGAGAGGGAGGGAGTCCCAGTAGGAGTGGGAGGTGTCATTTGTAAAAGGGGAAGAAACTAAGGAGGTGAGGGCACCAGCCCATACATTAGGGCAAAGCCCTGGAAGCAACATAAATGTCTAGCTGGATCAATTACAGTACAGCCTCATGGTGGGATACTGTGAAGCCTTTAAAAAGAACCTAAGGCAGATCGTAATGCGCCAAGACTGAAAAGCTCTCCCGGGGTGCTGTTGGGGCACGTGTGTCATCTGCTAACCCCGTGCAGGGAGAAGACAACACCAGGGGTGCTGTTGGGGCACGTGTGTCATTTGCTAACCCCGTGCAGGGAGAAGACCACGCAGACAGTCATTGCTCTAGCCAGGGAAGATCAGAGAGAAAGACTCTCGGCTGGGCGCGGTGGCTCATGCCTATAATTCCAAAACTTTGGAAGGCCAAGGTGGGAGGATCACCTGAGGCTGGGAGTTCAAGACCAGCCTAACCAATATGGAGAAACCCGTCTCTACTAAAAATACAAAATCAGCCAGGCGTGGTGGCACATGCCTGTAATCCCAGCTACTTGAGAGTCTGAGGCAGGAGAATCACTGGAACCCAGGGGGCGGAGGTTGCAGTGAGCAAGATGGCACCATTGCACTCCAGCCTGGGCAACAAAAGCGAAATCTGTCTCAAAAAAAAAAAGACTCCCAGAGAGTGGGACGTGTTGCAGAGTGGCACAGAGGTGGCGAGTGGCACATTTGTGGGTATCTACTATGGACCACACAATGTGCAAGACACTTTATTCATACCATCCTCACAACAGTTCCCTGTAAGCAAGGATCCCCACTCCTTTTAGACAGGTGAGGAAACTGAGGCTCAGAGAGGTAGAGAAACTTGGTGGTCAGTGGGACTGCTGGGACCACACAGATCTGACGGCAGAGACTGCTTGTTCTACTACATCACCTGCTTGTCACCCAAAGAAAGAGTTGCTTATGTGAAAGTCTGGGAGGCCCTGGAACCACAGGCGCTGCACCCTGTACCCCAGGGCCTGAGCACAGAGCAGGCCCTCACAGTTTCCTCCGGCAGTAGGACACCCACGGTGCTCTTCCGTGCCCTACTATTTTAAGGCACTAGTGGGCTTGCTGCATAAACAGCTCTTATCTTAGAAGAGCCTATCAATGGAGTATCTGAGTTACACAAAGTCAAAGTCAACGAACAAGCCTTTACAGACTTCACCAGATTCCAATGACAAGTCCTCTGCTATTCCCACTTGGCCTTCATCCCTGCTCAGGTTACAGGGCTATACTAGGTCAGTAATTCACTTAAAAGACTTCACTGGGAGCCGGGTACAGTGGCTCATGCCTGTAATCCCAGCATTTTGGGAGGCCGAGGTGGGTGGATCACTTGAGGCCAGGAGTTTGAGGCCAGCCTGGCCAATATGGTGAAACCCCATCTCTACTAAAAATACAAAAATTAGCCAAGCATGGTGGCACACGCCTGTAATCCCTGCTACTCGGGAGGCTGAGGCAGGAGAACTGCTTGAACCCAGGAGGCAGAGGTTGCAGTGAGCCGAGATTGTGCCACTGCACTCCAGCCTGGGCAACAGAATGAGATTCCATCTAAAAATAAAATAAAATAAAATCATGCTGCAAGGTTTTTCGGCTGACAACATGCAGAAGAAATTAGGACAGGTGACAAGAACTGTCTCCTTGACCAAACTTTAGTCAGGCTCCTCTGAGCCCTCTTCTCCACAAGGCCTTGGTCTGCCAGGTCCAGTTTTAGCAAGAATCCAGAAGAGAATCCCTCACCCTCGATATCTAATGAAGTTCCTCTTAGTAATATTCTATTGATGGGGTTCAGGACCCACCAGCTCAAAAAATGGCACCTTAGTATACTGAATATTTTAAGCTGAAGGAATTCCACTAACCCCCTTCACCTTGTCCATGAGCTATAGATCCCCAGCTGACCTTGCCATTCGAGAGCTGAGCTCCATTCCATACTGAAGTCTCTCTCTCCTACTGCACTAGCTAAAAGAAAATGTCTTGCTGTTTTTTGTTTCGTTTTGATTTTTTTTTTTTTTTTTTGAGACAATCTCACCCTATTGCCTGGAAAGGAGTGCAATAGTGTGATCTCAGCTCACTGCAACCCCCACCTCCCAGGCCTGTCTTACTGTTTTTAAAAAGTACCCATGAGTGGCACACTGGCACATGCCTGCAGTCCCAGCTACTTAGGAGGCTGAGGTAGAAGGATCGCTAGAGCCCGGAAGTTTGAGACCAACATGGGTAACACAGCGAGACCCCATGTCAAACAGAAAAAATTTTAAAAAGCACTGGATACCGGCTGGGCATGGTGGCTCATGCCTGTAATCTCAACACTTTGGGAGGCCAAGGCAGGAGGATCACTCAAACCCATTAGTTCCAGACCAGCCTGGGCAATATAAGGAGACTCTGTCTCTGCAAATACAACCGGCATAATGGTGCACACCTGTGGTCCCAGCTACTCAGGCGGCTGAGCAGGGAGGGATCACTTGAGCCCGGGAAGTCAAGGCTGCAGTGAACCATCCAGCCTAGGTGAGAGAGAGACCTCTGTCCTCTGTCTCAAAAAAAACAATTTAAAAAGGCATTTGATGCAATTTTTCTTTAACAAAAGACATAGCTACTAATTCAGGTGGGATCCTTCCTCTCTCTGGGCCTTCACGGTCCATCTGTGAAATGAGATAGTAGAGCTTATTAAAGGGTCATTCAGTCCTTTAAATCCTTTGATTTTCTGGTTAAAGAATAGGATTAAAACAAAATCCAGGCCGGGCGTGGTGGCTCGCTCCTGTTAATTCCACCACTTTGGGAGGCCAAGGTGGGTGGATCACTTGAAGCCGGGAGTTCAAGACCAGCCTGGCCAACATTGTGAAACTCCATCTCTACTAAAAATACAAAACTAGCCAGGCATGGTGGCATGCATCTATAATCCCAGCTACTCAGGAGGCTGAGACATAAGAATTGCTTGAGTCCTGGAGGCAGAGGTTGCAGTGAGCCAAGATCAAACCACAACACTCCAAGCTGAGCAGCAGAGGGAGACTCTGTCTCAAAAAAAAAAAAAAAAAATTATCATCATCATCATCATCATCATCCAGTTAGATCTTATCTCAAATGAAAAATCTAAGCCAGGAGCAGTGGTTCACGCCTGTAATCCCAGCACATGGAAAGGCCAAGGCGGACGGATCACAAGGTCAAGAGAGCAATACCATCCTGGCCAACATGGTGGAACCCCGTCTCTACTAAAAATACAAAAATTAGCTGGGTGTGGTGGCGTGTGCCTGTAGTCCCAGCTACTCAGGAGGCTGAGGCAGGAGAATCGCTGGAACCCAGAAGGCAGAGGTTGCAGCGAGCCGAGATCGCGCCACTGCACTACAGCCTGGTGACAGAGTGAGCTCTGTCTCCAAAACAAAAAACAAACAAAAAAAAAGAAAAAGAAAAGTCTATTTTACTCAGGTTAGTTTATCATTTTTTCCTACAGAGAAAATGTGATTTATTGGCAAACTAGCTTCTAGATTAGAGCATACTCTTCCAGCTTATCTCTGATTCATAGGAGTTATTTTATAATTCTGTATACTATGGGTAACAGCAATGCAAATAATTCTAGTCTAGACAGGCAAATGCGTGCTACCAAACAGAGGTTCATTTGACTTCCTTCCTCCTCTGTAGAGAGGCCAGTTTTGTTTTTCATTTGCAAATTCAGTTCAGTATTTCTAATCTACAAATTGGTTGTACTTTGGAGTCTCCAACACCTCACCAAGTTTCCTCATTAATGAGTTAAATAAAATTCTTAACACGTGTTCAGTTTTACATTTTACAGAGTAATTACTTTATCTGTTTTTTTAGGAAATTATCTTTTAGCATTATGGAAAGTATAAGCAAGTAACATGTATTTCAAAAGAAGCAGTAAAAAAAATAAGTTTTTAATCTATTAATGGTTAGAACTTAGGTTTCTAGGAAAGTAAATTTTGGTCTATGATGGGCACAGTGGCTCCTGCCTATAATCCTGGTACTCTGGGAGGCCAAAGCCAGAGGGTCACTTGGGCCCAGGAGTTTGAGACTGGCCTGGGCAAGACAGTGAGACCTAGTCTCTACAAAAAAATTTAAAAATTTAAAAAGTCAAAAATGTCGCTCAATGGTTAATAATTTCTCCACATTTTTATTTTAAATGCTATAAGCATTGAGTTTTCTTTCACCCAAATTACTATTTTTGAAACCTGGGACCAGTACAGCCTGCAGCCTTTTCCCAAAATGACTGAGCCTAACTTTTATAGCTACATGCTAACTCAAGTTAAATTTTTACTTTAACTTTTACTTCAAGAAATTGAAGGGTGGACATTAACCTATAGAAATGTGCAAAGAATAACATAAAACACCAGTTACCTATCATCCAGACCATTCTCCGTTATTTTATAAACCCACTCATCTTTTTTCTACATTACAGACGAAATTGTTCCTTCTGTCACATCCCATCCTCCCCACACTGCAAAGTAACCACTATCCTAAATTAGCATTTCTTCCCAATCGATTTATTATAAAAAGATGTATACCCACTCTACAAGCATTCCCCTACTAATGGACATTTAGGCTGTTTCCAATTTTTTAAACCATTATAAGCATTTTAAACCATTATAAGCAGTGTTGCCACAAAGAACCCTAATATCCTTCCCCTTATATAGAAATGTCTCTGGCTTCTTAGTATTTTCTAGAAGTGGAACCACTGATCTTAAGATATACCCAATCTGCTAGTGGCTATACTGTTCAAAGATACACTTGCAACCAGTAGTGAATGAGAATCTCATTTTTTTCAAATACTTACCATCTCTTGATAGTGTCAAACTTTGCAATTCCTAACCTGATGAATATACAATGATCTAATTATGGTTTCAATGAGCATTTCCTGGATTACAAGAAAATCTGAGTCTTATCATATGATTATTTAACCATTCAGATTTCAATGCAGTCAATACATGTGACAACTTTCCCCTAATAAACTGGGATTCCAATTATGGTCTGCAAAGCAACTTGTGCAGTTAAAAAAAATATATGCTGGACATTTCTTCAGATGATAGTCATGGGCTGGAAAACTCCAGACAGAGTTTACTTCTACATATTTCTTACTGACTAAGGCTGGGTATGGTGTATTCTACCTCCTTAGAGCTCTCAAATCTTTTCTCCTCCCCTCCCACTGCGACTGTCTTTAAAACCCTCATGATTCTCCTAGGGATTACTGCAATGACCTCCCTATCCTTAGCATGGCCTCTCTCCAACACTTCCCCACTACAGAGTATCTAAGATACAGATCTACAGTAAATGTGGCTTCCTGGACATTCAGGATAACATCCAAATCTCTCACAGCAGCACAGGAAGCCCTGCAAGACATACCTCTCTATTCTCACACATAAAATCCACCACCCACATGAAATCCCTTACTGCACCAGACTCCACGACTCCAGTGCAAAAGCATTGCTCTTTCTCTGCCTTCATTATGCTGTTTTCCAGATGAAACACTCTTCTCTTCCTTCATCTCACTAGGTCCTGCCCAGCCCTCAAATTCCAAGGCGAGACGTGGTGGCTCATGCCTGTAATCCCAGCACTTTGGGAGGCTGAGGCGGACAGATCATTTGTCAGAGATTTGAGACCAGCCTGGCCAATATGGTGAAACCTTGTCTCTACTAAAAACACAAAAATTAGCCAGGCATGGTGGCAGGTGCCTGTAATCCAAGAACTCGGGAGGCTGAGCCAGAAGAATCGCTTGAACCGTAAAGGTGGAGGTTGCAGTGAGCCGAGACTGCACCACTGCACTCCAGCCTGGGCAACGGAGCAAGACTCCGTCTCAAAAACAAAACAAAACAAACAAACAAAAAATCCACATAAACTCCACTCAAGCCTCCCCATCTGTGCGAAGTCCCAAACTCTCCCACAAGTCAGCGTTAGATGCTGCCCCTGTACACACCTGTATACTCCAGCCCTTTAACGCTGGAACTGTTCACTAGAGACTGTCTCTCCCCTTTATGAAATAATCTCTGCTCAAAAAGCTTAGTAAGGCTCAGTGAATGTTTCCTATGCAAGTCCCAGAGTAAAGAAAGCTGGGCTACTCCATTCACCACATACCACAGGGCTAGTCACCTACCCTGGGTACTCCTTTTCATCTCTAAAACAAAGCACGTGACACAAAGTTTCTTCTTCCAGCCCCCAGATACTACAATGCACGGCACAGAACACTCCACGTAGGTATAACCTCAAATCTAATACGGACGGGAAAAAAAACCAGTTAACTTTCACTTCCAATATTGATGTGGGTGGTCCTGAAACTCTCACCAGCTCAAACCTCCCAGAACCAGAGCTTCCCTGACTTCTCTAAACAGATGTCTTTATAAGCCTGGGTATTTTTGTTGTCGTCGTTAATAGCCCTTTCCCACGGGTGCAATCCTCCACATTAAAAGCATCAAAAGTCTGAACTGTTCCCAGGTCGTAAAGCCTGGAACCAAGCCCCAGTCCCTGTTGGGGCCCTTGGCTGTGGGATCTCTGCAAATCACGTCTCCTCCCGCGCCTTACTTTCCCCCTCCAGAGGACTGCGCCCTTCCAGCCACAACACGCGTGAGAAAAGAGAGACCTCCACCCCCAGTACCACCAGAGAGGCCGCAGGGTTTCCCTTCCCTCTGGATTCACCGTTTCCCGAAAATCCCCCGCGCAGGATGAGAAACTGATTACTCAGAAAGGGACGGGAAAAATGAAAATCCCAGCCCTGACGTCGAGAACCTCAGAGAGCAGACGGGAGGCCCTGGCCTCGGGCGTGGGGGCTGGACCTGGTTCTGTGCTGGGGCTCGCGGTTACCTGTGGCAGGCAACCGTGGTGGCAGCAGTGGTGGCGGTGGCGGCGGCGGCGGCGGCGGTGAGTGACTGCGGTTCTGGCGCCTGCTGGACCGTGAGAACTCGCGGCGGCGCGCAGCCTCACACCAACCACCCACTACGGCCGCACTGCTGTGATTGCTGCGGGCGCCGCAGCTCCTCGCTTAAGGGCCACTGCGCCGCAGTGACTGGTGGAGCTACGGGGCGTGGCATCTGCCAAAACCAATGGGAGGAGAGGATGAGGCCGGCGAGCCAAAGGGACTACAAATCCCAGTGTGCACGGGCAGGGGTTTCTGTACTGGGCGCGGGGGTGGAGGAGCAGTGGTTGCGCCCTGAGCTGAGGTCGGGAAACCGAGGTACTTGACATCTGGGGCTGCAGTGATCCCAGAAGCATATGCCGAAATATCATACCAGCTCTTGGAGCAAACCTATCTGCACATTGAACCCACTTAGGAAAACCTCAAAAATACTGATGCCCCTGTGAAAATAAAAGTGGAAAGCTGTTGGAACGCCCCCATCAAAAAAACACTTTATGCCTTGAAAGAGATGTGACTGTAATATCAGTCACGTATGCTTACAACTTCTATTCCCACATTATAGATTAACTCGCTTTCCTTTATTGAACGATGTCTAGAGGAAATTAAAAGACTTCAGGGACAAAATCTCGTGCCTTGTTAGGTAATGAACCTTGCTTCATCATAACAAGAAGAAGATTACAACTTCTTCCCTCTGTTATCCTGTTTTGCTTAGACCAGAGATATAAAACCCACGTTTATTACACCCTCTGTAAAAAAAGGTTCAATATTCCCTTCCCAAAAAGAAACCAATAACCAATCAAATTGCTGTACCTATGTGCCAGCCTTGTAGGAATACTGTTATCCTGCCCAAAACTTCTGTCTCTGCCTATATAAATGAAACGTTAACTTCCTTACTTTAGAATGCCAAATCCATTCCTTTGGAGTTGGTGTTTCTGGGTGGTCCATCCTCACACTTTACCCTTAAATAAACTATTTTAGGTTGGCACCTCCGCCTTACCCCCAGGAATTGTGATTTTGTTGGTTTGCATGTGGTCTGGGTTTTGGAATCTTTAGAAAGCCTCAGGTGATTTGGACCCGTTTAGTCCCCATAACAATCCTTCGAGAGAGAAAGACAGCTATTGTCACCCAAGCTTTATGGATAGAGCAACTGAGGGAGGTTAAGTCAGGGAGGTTAATTTTGCAAAGGTCACATATGTCTTAAGGGTCAGAGCCAGAACTATAACCTAAGCACTATGGTTCCGGAATCCCAACCTCTTACTTCCTACACAATGCTACTTCTCAAATGTTTGGTGGTGTTGCCTCCCACGGAACTGGAGAGAAAAAACAAACTACGATCCATTCGAGTGCCACGTAGTGAGGCTCAGTCAATTGAGTTGAATGGAACTAATGTGGTGGAGGATGTGCACTCCCGCTCAAGGGCATTCCAGCATAAGAGTTCAGGCTACCTGCATGGGTTGTCTCATGTGGTCTTCTTTTACAATCTTGTTTTACAGTAAGTCATAGATCAGCACACTGCTCCAGTACTGTCACCTATTTTTGTAAATAAAAGCTTATAAGAACACAGACACACGACACACCCATTGATTTAGGTATTATTGAGACGTGAAGCCGGCTGGGCTTCTGGGTCAGATGGGGACTTGGAGAACTTTTCTGCCTAGTTAAAGAATTGTAAACACACCAATCAGCACTCTGTGTCTAGATAAAGGTTTGTAAACGCACAAATCAGCACTCTGTAAAAACGGACCAATCAGCACTCTATAAAATGGACCAATCGGTGCTCGGTAAAATGGACCAATCAGCAGGACGTGGTTGGGGGTCAAATAACGGAATAAAAGCTGGCCACTGGTGCTAGCAGTGGCAACCGGCTTTCCCTTTCGAGCTGTGGAAGCTTTGTTCTTTGTTTTTTTTTGTTTGTTTGTTTTGTTTTGTTTTGTTTTGAGACGGAGTCTTGCTCTGTCGCCCAGGCTGGAGCGCAGTGGCTGGATCTCAGCTCACTGCAACCTCCGCCTCCCGGGTTCACGCCATTCTCCTGCCTCAGGCTCCCGAGTAGCTAGCTGGGACCACAGGCGCCGGCCACCTCGCCCGGCTAATTTTTTGTATTTTTAGTAGAGACGGGTTTTCACCGTGTTAGCCAGGATGGTCTCGATCTCCTGACCTCGTGATCCGCCCGTCTCGGCCTCCCAAAGTGCTGGGATTACAGGCTTGAGCCACCGCGCTTCACAATGAATGTTGCTGCTGCTCACTCTTTGGGTCCGCACTACTTTTCTGCACTGCAACACTCACGCTGAAGTGCTGCAGCTTCACTCCTGAAGCCAGCGAGACCCCGAACCGACCGGGAGGTACGAACAAACTCCGGAGGCGCCACCTTTAAGAGCTGTGACACCCATTGCGAAGGTCTGTGACTTCACTCCTTAAGTCAGCAAGACCGCGAACCCACCAGAAGGAAGAAACTCTGGACACATCTGAACATCTGAAGGAACAAACCCCGGACACACCATCTTTAACAACTGTAACGCTCCACCAGGGTCTGCGACTTCATTCTTGAAGTCAGGGAAACCAAGAACCCCCCAGAAGGAATTCTGGACACATTATCTCTGGCTATTTTTACAAATAAGGCAGAATTGAATATTAATAGTTATGTGAGAAGCCTTATGGCCCACAAAGATGAAAATGCTGTCTGACTCTTCACACAAAGCAAGTTGCCAAACCCTGGGTTAAGTTCATGGTCCAGCATCAAAGCTTGGAAGTGACCTGGGGCTTCAAGCCCAGGTCTGCCCAAGTCCTTTGCTAACTCTCATGAATGCTATGCTTTTGCAGTCTTCTGCAATGGGGAGCATCAGTTCATTCATCTGTTTATTCCACAACACATTTAGTAGGTGTACCTTATATGCCAGGTGCAGCTGAGCATTGAGATAAAAAGGAGTTTGTTCCTTCCCCTCAGGAATTCACTGTCTAGTAAGTGAGGCAGAGTGTATCCTTAACCACTCCCTAATTCACTGAGAATAAACCGTGACCTTTGCCTGATTAAGGCTTTAGCAGTTGAAATGAGATAAAAATGGTAGCGTGCAGCTGGGTGCAGTGGCTCATGCCTGTAATCCCAACACTTTGGGAGGCCAAGACAGGAGGATTGCTTGAGACCAGGAATTCAAGACCAGCCTGGGCAATATAGTGAGACCTTGTCTCTAACAAAAATTTAAAAAATCAGTCACATGTGGTGGTGCACACCTGTGGTCCCAACTAATTGGGAGGCTGAGGCAGGAGCATTACTTGAACCTGGGAGCTAGAGGCTACAGTGAGCTATGATCGCACTACTGCACTCCAGCCTGGGCAACGGTGAGACCATGTCTCTAAATAAAAACAGTAGCCTGATGCCTGGCATGTTTAGGCAAACACAGGGCAAGAGATAACCCTCTTGGTCTCCCTCAGCAACAGTGTGGGCTGAGAGCTCAGAGTCTGAATGAAACAGGGTGGCTGCAAGTTGTGGGCTAATGGGAGGGGTTGCTGGAGGTTGCCATGGTGATGGTGCAGGGTAGCCCGAAAAGAGGCTTAAGCCAGCAACAAGGAGGAGGCTGAGATAGGAGAGGCCTGGAGTAGGGGTCAGGTGCTTATGTTGAGCTCTGCCGTTAAGGTACCTGGATTCAAATCCCAACTCTACTACTTACAAGCTGTGTGAGCTGAGCAAGTTACTTAGCTTCTCAGTGCCTGGTTTTTCCCAAGCGTGAAATGGAAAAAAAGTACCTACTTCGTAAGGTCTCTCTGTGGATTAAATTTGTTTACACAGTGCTTAGACCAAGTCAGTGCCCCATACTCATTAGCTACTCCCTGGGTTCAGAGGATCCCTTTGGCCGCTGGGTTGTAACCTGAGAATTCCACTGAGGAAAACAAGGCAGGAATCTGTGGCCTTGGGAAGTGCCCGTGCTCCTGTTTCTACTTGTGGGATGACAGTACTGTGTAGAAAGTGCTGAGCCCATAGGAAACACCAGGAGCAGAGGTGGGCACTGAAATAGCCCTGGGTGGCAGGAAGGGGTAGATGGCAGGAAGGTGGCAGGCTCCCTGTGTTCAGATAGGCATGAGGACCTCTCCATCAAATGCCCCCAGCAGAATTCTCACAAGAAAAGTCATGTTTGGGACTTTCGCTACCATGCCACGCAACCAGAGGTGAGACTGGTGCCAGGTATAAATAAGTGACATCATGAGAATGTGTCACCAGAGATAACAGCACCAAGGAGTAATTTCAGAATAATAATCTTTTTAAAAATCTAATAATGGGGCCGGGCTGGGTGGCTCACGCCTGTAATCCCAGCACTTTGGGAGGCTGAGGTGGAGGGATCACCTGAGGTCAGGAGTTCAAGACCAGCCTGACCAACATGGTGAAATCCGGTCTCTACTAAAACTACAAAAAATTAGCCAGGTGTGGTGGCACGTGCCTGTAATCCCAGCTACTAGGGAGGCTGAGGCAGGAGAATTGCTTGAACCCAGGAGGCAGAGGTTGCAATGAGCTGAATCACACCACTGCACTCTAGCCTGTCTCAAAAAAAAAAAAAAAAAAAAATCTAATAATGGGAGATTGAGTGAGAGGTTAAGATTATAAAGCAACAACAATTGGAGAGTGTGAAATGTATTGGTTAAGTTTAGAGAAGAGTTTCTCTACCTGATATGGTTTGGATCTGTGTCCCCACCAAAATCTCATGTTGAATTGTAATCCCCAAGGTTAGAGGTAGGGCCTGGTGGGAGGTGACTGAATCACGGGGGTGGTTTCTCATGAATGGTTTAGCACCATCTTCCTTGTACTGTCCTGGAGATAGTGATTAAGTTCTCCTAAGGTCAGATCGTTTAAAAGATCTCTACTAAAAATACAAAAAACTAGCTGGGTGTGGTGGTGTGCGCCTGTAGTCCCAGCTACTCGAGAGGCTGGGGCAGGAGAATTTCTTGAGCCCAGGAGGTGGAGGTTGCAACAAGCTGAGATCATGCCACTGCACTAAAGCCTGGGCAACAGTGCAAGTCTTTACCTCCAAAAAGTAAAATAAAATTTAAAAAATAAAGGTGTGGGCTCTGGATCGAGATTGCCTGGGTTTATATTCCAGCTCTGGCACTTACTGACCATGTTACCTTGGAGAATTATTTTACCTATGCTTCAGGGTCTTCATTTATAAAAGAGGAATGATAGTTACAGTGCTCTATTTCATAGAGTTGTTGCAAATATGAAATGAGTTAGTATATGTAGAACAAAAACAAAAACAAAAACCTAAGAACAGGGTCTAACCATGTGTCAGCTACTTACAGAGTGCATAAGTATCACGCACTCGCCTGCCCTCTCAGGGTTGCCACAGTCAATTCTCCCCGCCATAGATGGAGTCGAATGTGAATATTTCAATTGAAGTATAAAATGTAGGGGGAAAATGCTCAAACTATAAATGCATGGCTCAATAAATAAAGTTTCAGAAAATGAAACACCCGGATAATCAATACTCAGAAAATTGAGCCTGGGAGCACTCCAGAAGTTTCCCTTGGGAAAATCTCCCTTCAGGGGATTTTTTTTTTTTTTTTTACTTCTCCTGTGTATTTAATTATGCTGTTTCCTTTGGTCCCCAGCTCCCTTTTTAAAAAAATTCCAACCAAGCACTATTTCTTCTTTATTAAAAAATTTTTTAAATTTTTTAATTGTAGTAAATGCATATATAACATAAAATACGTAATTTCAATGATTTTTAAGTGTGTAGGTCAGTGGCATTAATTAAATCCGCATTGTTGTGCAACCATCACCACTGTTTTCAAAAGTTTTCATCATAATTCCAGCTCACTCAGTCCATCCTTCCTAAAATAAGATCCTGCCCAGCTAATATCACCTGATTTCTGCCTAGCCCCATGACCTCATTTCCTGCTACCTCACTTGCTCCACTCCAGCCACAATGGCCTTCCTGCCTTTGTATTTACAGTCTCCAGTTCCTAGACTACCTTTCCCCTTCCAGTTGCACAGCTGGCTTCTACCCAAATGGCACATCCTTCTTAGAGAGGCTGTCCTGAGCCGTGGACCTAAAACAGCTACAAACCTCCATCACGCTTCAGCTTTCAACTTTGCTTTACTACCTGACTATGTACACTTGTTTATTTCCTGGCTCACCACTAAACCTGAAACTGTTTAAGGTGGAGGCCCAGCCTGTCTTATTTATTTTTACACCCCCAATGCTCAAAATAGTACCTGTCATATACTCAGTGCTCAGTGAATAGATGTCAACTCAATTACATGCCATGATGAAGGGAAAGGAAGTGTGCTCTGCTCCTCTGTGCAGAAGAGACACCATTTCTTCCTAGTTGATTTTTAAGGATTTCCAGTCAATCAATACACAATAGTTTAACTCTGTGGTAGGCGGTGTTCTAGGTGTGGCCCCAATAACACTCATCTATGCATAAGCTCCTCCCCTTTGAGAATGGGTGAAACCTCAGAATATGATGACATCTCACTCTGGTGATTATGTCATGTTTGGCAAAAGGGAGATTATCTGGGCAGGCAGGCCTACTGTAATCACATGAGCTCCTTAAAGCTGAGTTTTCTCTTGCTGGTAGTAGAGAGGTTCATTGGTGGTTTGAAGTTACAGGGGTCACAGGCATACTGGCAGCCCTAAGGAGCTAAGAGAGCCCCTGACTGACAACCAGCAAGGAAATGGGGCCCTCAGCTTTACAATGGCAGGGAATGGAATTCAGCCAACAACCTGAAGGAGCTTGGAAGTGGATTCTTCCCCAGAGCCTCCAGAGAAGAGCCCAGAATGGTGTCAAATAAATCATTATTCAATGACACTTGTTAAAACGTGGTAAAGAAGACTTTATTCAGGACCCTCAAGATATAGGGACTGCTGCAGTGGGATTTTGCAGTAGGAAAGAGAGAGATTGGACTCAACTCCAAATACAGCAAGTGGAACTCTACAGCTGTCCTTAGTCTGTTTTCTGCTGCTGTAACAGAATACCTGACCGGTTATGGTGGCTCACGCCTGTAATCCCAGCACTTTGGGAGGCCAAGGCAGGTGGATCACGAGGTGGGGAGTTTGAGACCAGCCTAGTCAACATGGTGAAACCCCATCTCTACTAAAAATACAAAAATTAGCCAGGCATAGTGGTGCATGCCTGTAGTCTCAGCTACTCAGGAGGCTGAGGCAGGAGAATTACCTGAACCTGGGAGGCAGAGGTTGCAGTGAGCCGAGATCATACCACTGCACTCCAGCCTGGGCGACAGAGCAAGACTCCATTTCGGGGTAGGGAAAAAAACAAAATACTACATGCTGGGTGATTCATAAAGAAAAGATTTATTACTATCCCATTGAAACCTAATCACTCAATGCCACTCAACGCCAGTATCCATCCCACAGCAGGCTTTAAAAAGACTGAAGCCTGTTATCACTCGCCTGCTACAGCATGGGCTTCTAAAGCCTACAGACTCTCCTTACAATTCCCCCATTTTGCCTGTCCCAAAAACCAGACAAGTCTTACAGGTTAGTTCAGGATCTGTGCCTTATCAACCAAATTGTTTTGCCTATCCACCCTGTGGTGTCTAACCCATACACTCTTTTGTCCTCAATACCTTCCTGCGAAACTCACTATTCCATTGTTGATCTTAAAGATGCCTTTTTCACTCTTCCCCTGCACCCCTCATCCCACCCTCTCTTTGCTTTTACCTGGACTGACCCTGACACCCATCAGTCCCAGCAGCTTACCTGGGCTGTGCTGCCACAAGACTTCAGGGACAGCCCCCATTACTTCAGCCAAGCCCCTTCTCATGATTTACTTTCTTTCCACCCCTCTGCTTCTCACCTTATTCAACATATTGGTACCTTCTACTTCGTAGCCCCTCCTTTGAATCTTCTCAGCAAGACATCTTTCAACATTTATTCTCCAAGGGATATCGGATATCCCCTTCCGAAGCTCAAATTTCTTACCCATTCGTTACCTACCTCAGCATAATTCTTCATAAAAACATGCATGCTCTCCCTGCCGATCGTGTCCGACTGACTCTCAAACCCCAACTTATTCCAGGAGACAGGGACTATTGTACATATTATCTTTCCTGTGTAGGGTCTGCAATCAGGATTATTCAACTCCTCCTTTCAAAAACGCCATTCACACCTTTGGGAAAAAGGTAATATAATAGACTCTTGGCTAAATGCCAGGGGGTCCTATTCGTATGATGGAAAATGGGGACAAAAGGCTTGGTATATAAAACATTATCCTACCTTGGCCAAAAAACTCACTGCCACCTACCTTAAAGCTATTATGCTTAATTGCTATTTTTAGAGAATTTAGGAATGTGCCTAGGCAGGTGTGCAGGTGTGCTGAAGGGCAGCCGAGAGAGATCTACACACACCAGAGTAGCTTGGAGAAAGTGGCTGAGGGTTTCTGGATCCTTGCAAAGCACAAAAGTTCAGAACAAATCTGTGGTGTGCAGCACGGTGCCAGCAGCAAGTCCCAGTTCAGCACCTTGAAAACCCAAGTGGGACCAGCCAAGCAAGGACCAGGGCCCAGGAACTAAACCGGGAAAGTCTCAAGACATCAGAGACCAGAAAACCCTGAAGAACCGCATGTGAGAAAGGGTCCTCTTCCCACTGCCACGAGGCTATAGAAGCCCACCCTGTCTCCAGACGCCATCTTGGAAAAGAGATGTGGGAACAGGAAGTATATTAGTCAGAATGCAGAGTCAGCTACCATGACAGAGACCAAAGTGACAGTGACATAAACAAGATAGAAGGTTTCTCTCTTGTGAAGCATGTAAGTATTAGCAGTCCAGAGTTAATGGAGAAGCTCTTTGGTGTTGGAGACCCAGGTTCATTCTCCCTTGAGCTCTTCCATTCCTAGACTGTTGGCTTCATCTGGTCTATGATGGCTTCACACCATGGCACTTTCCAGGCAGCAACATAGAGACTGTATGAATATTATCCAATTGGCCAGAACTGAGTCACATGGCTGTACCTGGCTTCAAGTGAGGCTGGAAAATGTAGTCTTTAATTGGGAAGCCATGGGCCTGGCTAAAGCTCAGGAGTTCTATCGCTAAAGGAAGTAAGGGGGCTGCCAGGAAGACAACCTGAAAGACGAATCCACTATCCCAAAGGAATCTGAAGGAAAGTGATTTAAACCAGTGGAATCTAAGCTGTCTCTAGGCGGCAGCTTCAAGTCATCTCTTCCCCATGGAAGAAATTCCTGGCAGGTCCTGGTGGCTCATGCCTGCCATCCTAACACTTTTGGAAGCCAAAGCAAGAGAATTACTTGAGCCAGTTGTTCCAGACCAGCCTGAGCAACACGGTGAGACCCTGTCTCTATAAAAATACAAAAAATTTACCAGGATGTGGTGGCACATGCCTGTGGCCCCAGCTACTTGGGAGGCTGAGGCCAGAGGATCACTTGAGCCCAGGAGGTCAAAGCTGCAGTGAGCCATGATCAAGCTACTGCACTCCAGCCTGGCCAGCAGAGCAAGACCCTGTCTCAAGAAAAAAGAAAAAGAAAGAGGAAGAAATTTCTGACTGCTCTTAATACAGTTATTTTCCAAAAGGGAGACACTGAATTTATAAATGATTTGTGTGTGTGTGTGTGTGTGTGTGTGTGTGTGTGTTGATAAATAGAAGGCTTATTGCAAAATTTGTGACCAACCCAAGGGAAGCCCACAGTTTTCAGACTCACTTCAAGCCACATTGTATATCACCACTTCTGTTCCGTCTCCTTATACTTCCACTTCTCTCCCCTAAAAAGTTCTTAATGTAGAAACTTGTTCTTGGGAGGAAAAGACTTGATGCTGTAGAGTCAGGGTTAAGTGCAATAAGGTGTGTGCAGCTTTTAGCTGCACAAACGGAGAAAAACATGAACGATTTTCTATTTGTTTGTGTTAAGCAACACTGTAGACAACAAATTCCATATCTTTGCTAAGATGAACTTCCATGTAATATCTTGCAAGACAAATCAGGATATATTAATACTACATCCTGTAATATTTAATACAGGATATAATTAATATAATTAATTAATACATTAATTAAGACAGCGATAGGCCATAGGAACTCTTAGAGGCCACTTCCCTAGAAGCAAAGCCTGAGATGTGTTGCAAGTGAGTTATGGAGGGCATGCTCTCAGGAGAAACCTAGAGGGGAGGGAGGGAAACAGAAGAGGGCAAAGGAAGATTCTCTGTAAAGACAAAGCTTCAGGAGGCGGTGGGCCTCAGCCTGATCCCACCAAGAGCTCTGGAGCATGGCTGATACCATAGAGATAGATTCTTCTGCCCAAAGGCAAGAAGGCTGAGCCGTTACATCCCCCGCATCCATCAGTCGTTGGCCAATAAGGCGGGTGCAGCCTTCCAACCATCTCGTGTGGAGGGTTGGGGGACAGCTTCCCACAACCAAGAGCAGAATGGGAACCAGCCTGAGAGGAATGCGCAGTGAGCTCATAGCACCCAACACCACAGCAGGGAAGAGGTAGTGCACAGGCCCAGTACAGAGGACCTGGACAGGGCACCAAGAGCATCCTCTACACTTGGAGTTATCATAACAGATGCATGATACTAAAGTCACAGATCTATGATAGATTTTTGGTTGCATTAACTATTCTATTGATTCATTTTTAATGGACTTTATTTTCTAGAGCCATTTGAAGTTCACAGCAATTTGAGTGGAAAGTTTCATTTTTCTTAAACTCTGTGTTTAACACAGAGTTCCCATATTCCTCCCCCCACCCCCAGCTTGTTTACAATCAACATCTCACATCTGAGTGACACATTTACTGCAATCAATGAACCCACACTGATACATCATTATCATCCAAAGTCAGTAGTACATATGAAGGTTCACTCTCGGTGATGTATGTTTTCTGGGTTTTGACAAACATCCAGTGACATGTATCCGCCATTGCAGTATCATACAGAGTAGTTTCACTGCCCCAAATCCTCTGTGGTCTGCCTATTCTTCTCTCCCAACCCATGGAAACTGCTGATTTTTTTTGACTGTCTCCATAGTTTTGCCTTTTCCAGAATGTCATATAACTGGAGTCATGCAGTATGTAGCCTTTTCAGACTGGCTTCTTTCATTTAGTAATATGCATGTAAGGTTTCTCCACGACTGTTCCTGGCTTGATAGCTCATGTCTTTTTAGCACTGAATAATATTCCATTTTCTGGATGTACTACATGCAATAAAGAACATCTATTTTTTGTTTGTTTGTTTGTTTTTGTTTCTTTGAGATGGAGTCTCGCTCTGTCTCCCAAGCTGGAGTGCAGTGGTGCAATCTCAGCTCACTGCAAGCTCAGCCTCCCGGGTTTATGCCATTCTCCTACCTCAGCCCCTCAAGTAGTTGGGACTACAGGCACTGGCCACCATGCCCGGCTAAGTTTTTTGTATTTTTTTTAGTACAGACGGGGTTTCACCATGTTAGCCAGGATGGTCTCGATCTCCTGACCTCATGATCTGCCCACCTCAGACTCCCAAATGCTGGGATTTCAGGTGTAGCCACCACACCCAGTTTTTTTGATTTTTTTGTTTTTTGTTTTTTGTTTCTTGAGTTGGAGTGTTGCTCTGTCACCCAGGCTGGAGTGCAGTGGCACAATCTCTGCTCACTGCAGCCTCTGGCTCCCGGGTCCAAACGATTCTCCTCCCTCAGCCTCCCTAGTAGCTGGGATTACAGGCACCCACCACCAGGTCTGGCTAATTTTTGTATTTTTAGTAGAGATGGGGTTTCACCATGTTGGTCAGGCTGGTCTTGAACTCCCGACTTCAAGTAATTCATTCACCTCAGTCTCCCAAAGTGCTGGGATTACAGGCATGAGCCACTGTGCCTGACCTTAATAAAGTTGATTAGAAAAAAAAAGAGAAAAGAAAACTTTGTACTATAGAGCTAACAGGTATAAACATTTTAGTTGAATATTCTCTATAGACATTTTTAATAAAAACTTGGGCTTCAAGTCAGGAACATGTCTTCCATTTCTACATAACTTTAGTATTACTCTGTCTTTTAATGTATGCTTTTTATTTTATGCATCCTTGAAAGCTGCCTGCAATCCTTTCTGGAATAAGATTGGGTGGAAATAAATAGATAAAGACGCCAACACCTGTTTCATCTTTGTATTCCCCAAGTGCCTTCGGCCTTAAGAGTCTGGGCAGTTTTACAAGTGCCTTTGCGGTGTATATCCAGCAGGAAGAGTGAAACTGAGATTGTGGTGCCAGGGTCGAACCCCAGAGGTTGGAAGTCACGTGTTCCACTCTGCTGAGACTTGGGGAAGTACCCTTAGATACCAAGATAAATAGTCAACATCTTTTCCTTTGGGTCAGTAAGCACTTTTTAGTCACATGGTAAGTACAATTCACAGACTTTGGCTGCCATATGATGGTGTAGGCTGGTCTAGGTCAGGTGATTCATCCAGGTTAGTTCAGCTCAGTTGAGTCAAGCATTTCCCTGAGATCTGTGTCTTGGCAAAGAGCTTCTTAACATTTTGAGCTGCCCAGAATGTCATTTCTTATAGTGTGCTGATAGGCAGGTTAATAAAGAGTTCTTAGATTTCTGGACTCAGAAGGCACCTTGAGGTCAACAGTGACAGTGGAAACAACATGAACGCCCCAGAGACTGGCTGGGTGACCTTGGGCAGGTAGCAACACTATGCTGGTCCTGGGCCTCCTTCTCATCTTGAAGGTGAAAAGGTTGAACTCGAGGATTCGTAGGATCTCATCCAGCTTTTGCAGATCAGCTGGTCTAGCACTTCCCAAACTCTTGGATTTTACAGATCAGTATAGTTTTTTTTAAGAACGGACACGAGGTATTTACTTTTGTGTGTGTGTGAGAGGGAGTTTCACTCTGTCACCCAGCCTGGAGTGCAGTGTCACGATCTTGGCTCACTGCAACCTCCACCCCACCAGGTTCAAGCAATTCTCCTGCCTCAGCCTCCCCAGTAGCTGGGGTTATAGGCGCCCACGACCACACCCAGCTAATTTTTTGTATTTTACTAGAGACGGGTTTCACCATCTTGGCCAGGCTGGTCTCAAACTCCTGACTTCAGGTGATCCACCCGCCTCAGCCTCCCAAAGTGCTGGGATTACAGGCATGAGCCACCATGCCCAGCCACAAGGTATTTACTTTTTATTTTCTTAGGAAGGACAATCCACTACTACTGCCATTTTGTATCACATCATTTCCAGAAGGAAAGATCATATTAACAACGACAACAACAACAACAAAAATAGAAGGAAATAACTTCAACACAAAAGACAGTGCTTGCTAGAACAAGTGAGATGGGAACTTTACTTCAGCATACATGCTTGCTGTGCGCTGGCTCTTTCTTCTTCTATTTTTTTTTTTTTTTTTTTTTTTGAGATGGGAGCCTTGCCTTGTCGCCCAGGCTAGAGTATAGTGCCACCATCTCAGCTCACTGCAACCTCTGCCTTCAGAGTTCAAGCAATTCTTGTGCCTCAGCCTCCTAAGTAGCTGGGATTACAGGCATGTGCCACCACACCCAACTAATGTTGTTCATAGTTTTAGTATAGATGAGGTTTCACCATGTTGGCCAGGCTGGTCTTGAACTTCTGACTTCAGGTGATCAGCCCACCTCGGCCTCCCAAAGTGCTGGGATTACAGGCATGAGCCACTGCACCTGGACCATTCCTCTTTTTTTTTTTTTTTTTTTAAAAAAAG